>NC_021160.2:2123599-2138930 GCF_000331145.2 Cicer arietinum | reverse complement strand
ATTCATTTTAATAAAAAATTAATTTATAACGACCAAAATAAAATAATAAAAACTAAAAAAAAAATATACTTACGAGAACAAAATTTAAACAAAACAATTTAGAATAACTAAATAAAAAACACACGTAAATATAATAAATCGTCGTATATTTAAAAAATTTATTTATTTTTTAATATATTTGATTATACGAATTAAACATTACAACCTAAGAAAATCATATTAAGGATACCAATTTAGGAACCTAAGAAAATCATATTAAGGATACCAATTTAGGATGTGAATTATATTTAGAGGATAATCATAATATTGTTGGACTATCACGATTATCTAAAGTAGAAGTTAATAACTATCATCGTTTTTATTGTCGATATATTAATTTGATTGGTGTCGATTCGGTATATTGAATTTTAAAGGAAATATTTATTTTTGTTTATTAACTTATTCAAAAAAACCAAGTTACTTATACACGTCACAGCATATACTCCATTATTAATATCAAAAATCATTTAAACCTCAAAAGATATTCGGTAATATTATTTGAAAGTAGAAATTTGTGACCTCGTAGTTAAAATAAATATTTAATTGACATTTATTCGACTAATTTATATTTAAAAGATACAATGATTTTTCAAACAAACATTAATCATCAGGGTCGTTTTAATATTTTTGAAGGTTTTGTTCGAATCTAAAAGTTAAATTCTTAAAATCACAAAATCATAATATTAAGATTCAAAATTATAATATTTGTGAGTGATAACGTCCGATAAACTGCCGCCATTGTTACATACTCTCAGCGGTAAAAAAAAAATTATTATTTAACTATTTAAAGTTTCGTATTAATCAATCATATTATTTTTTCAATTTTTGAGAATAAAAAATACCATAAATTTATATATGAGACTCACTTTTTCAACTTTGAGAATGAAAAATACCATAAATTTATATATGAGACAAGTGGTTTGAGTTTTGAACTATTGGCATTTTGGAAAGGTAAAAAAGGAGTAGAGCCAATACGTTTGTTGTCCCTTGTGTGTAACAGTAAGCTAACTTGTTGGTCCACAAAGCATTAATGTATATAGCAGTAGAAAACGTGATGGATAAATCTGCATCAGGTTATAAAATATGATCCCCATTGTACAGACAATCGCAAATTATTGCGGATTAACTCAATAACTGAAAGTGAAATTAACCACGAATCATATGTAAGATTTAATAACTTCCACCTAACTAGTTTTTTTTATTATCAAGTTACACCTTATAAAATTTAATAAATTTGTAAATTTTGTAATATTTATATGTATTTTGCTAATTTGTGGTCCTTTAACTTAATTTCAGGTAAGTTTTAGTCATTTATCTTTTTTTTTTTTTCCAACTTGGTCATTTATTTTAATTTTAAGTGATAATTTAATATTTTATGTTTTAAAATTTCAACAATGATATCCTTTTTTATACAAAAATTCAAAAAAAAAAAAATCAATCAAAATTCATAAAATTAATTATATTCTTCAATATAATACAAATTTCATCAAATTCGTAACGCAAATCTTCAAATAAACTCATATTTTCATACTTTATTTAATATTTTTAGGAACAAAGGACTAAATCGGAAAAAAAAAGATAAAAGACTAAAACGTTATCTGAAATTAAGTTAAAGGACCACGAATGTAATTTAACATGCTATTTAATGTTATAAATTAATCTGAACGTTATGATCTTGTTTTTAAATTAAATTTAATTGACAAATATCAATATTATTATATTAAACGTTTTATTTTGAATTTGAATAAGAGATTTTATAGTTATTATAAAATTTATTATTTATTTTAAAATTATACATAAGAAAATATTTATCTTAATTACTACTTTGAAGTAAATAACATGATTGTTGAATTTAATATTGAATCAATGATTCCTCTTAGATGTAACCTTTATTGAATTTTAGTGTATGAGTTTCATTTTCTGCCACCCACGTGGTAGACTAATTATGCAGCGTTCTGAGCAGACATTATAAAAATAAATGCAGATAAACTAAGACGATAATTATTTGAGCTAATAAAAGGACACATTTCTTTGTAAAAAAAAACAATTTAAAAGGAAGAAACGTTTTTGTACTAACGGACGTTGAATCTGGATGAAGAAATTAAACTTCTGTAAGAATTTTCTAACACAAAAATGTCTATATTTAGTGTTGAACACATTTCGCAAATAAAGGAAATTTACTATTAAAAAAAAGGACACATTTCTTTTTATTATTGAATAACTGAAGTTTCGTTAAAAGCATTTATGACATGATATATCCAATCAGATTCTGCATCTGGGAATTAGTTCTACAAGGAATGAGGATAAAAACATCTCATAATCGAAAGTAAAAAATAATACTTAATCGGATCATAGATATAAATAAAAATCAATATGTATTTGACTAAAATTTAAATTAAATATATTTTTAGTTATTTGTAATCAAAGGAAGTAATATTGATTAGCATAATACTAATGCGTTCGTGCTAAAACGATAATATAAACTAGAGCAATCTCTAAAATGTTTGATATTTTGTGTGAAGTTTTAACTTTATATCTTATAATTTTTTAATTTTTTTGTATAAATCATATATAATGATAATATATTTCATTATATTTGATGCGATATTAATTAATTTGTTAATTTTTTTTTGTATATTAATCAATTTATTAATTTTTTTGTATATTAATCAATTCATTTTAGGTCTTATAACTAATATGATGATAATATTTTTTTTTTATATTTGATGCGCTCAACATTATTTTGAATAACAATATCTCATTCAACAATTATCTCAATAAAAAATACATTTTTTTATACAAGAATGAATAGACAATCTTTAATAAAATAAATTATTTAAAAAATAATTTGAATATTTTGTTCTTTTTCACACATTTTATGGATCAATTTATAGAGTGTTAAGATAAACTATAGATTGATCTATGAACCTCGTGCATGTAATTCTATCAATATCCATAGTCAAATATTAGATAAGACCTATCTTTTTTTTGGACATATTCAACTCTAAAGACCAAACACTTTATAAATTTAGAGTTTTAAACCTAAAGTTTGAGAAGAAAAAACTTTGAATCACTCAAGCTTTAACCCCTTTAACATTTTTTTAATTATATAATCTTGTATACTATAAAAATAAAATTTTGATATTTCTAAAAATTTAGACTGATATTCTCTCACACTCTAAACATGTTTAGGGTCTTCACTTACCTAAACAAATCCATATTGGTGAAATCTTAAGGTTAAAAACTACACAATGGACAGATTAGAACTAAATGAAGATGTCCAATTACTATTTTTGTATAAAAAACAATCATAAATGTTTATAATTTGTTACGAGTTGCCCGGGACGTGGAGTAAATTCTTGAAGACTTGAGAAGTACTATTTCACACATATATTTTGTTAACAATGCAAATCATAAGATTTATAAATTTCAAATACAAATGTTCACTCAAATAATACACGTCACAAAAACAACAATTTTTGATTAATTTGATACTTAAATAATAAAAGGAGTTGTGCTACTTGTTACCAAAATATAATGTAATTTGTCACCACGTAACTTTGATGAAAAAGTGATATCAAATAATAAGACAATAAAATATTACACTGTGTAGATGAATTTTTTTATAAAAATACTAAATTCAAAATTTGACCAAATGTTAGAAAATCAAAAACTCAATAATCTTGTATCTTAAAAATAATTCTATTAAGCAAGAATTTTCTTAGAATAAACTCTAAATTCCTGAATTTTTCATGCCGTTCTTAAATGATTGTCAAAGGGTCAAGAGAATATTTAATGCAAAACCTAAGGTTTGACTGCCAATAAAATAACAAAAAGAAAAAAAAGAACACAAGAAATTTTAGAATAATAAAGTGAAAGGGTGTTTTGTGGGGTCCAAACAGGCCCAGTTAGACAGCATCTTAGGTCCATAAGAACTTCGTCTTAGCCTATCTCCACAGCCCACTGGATCTGATGCGTTGTTGACAAAAAAGAAAAAGAGATTTTCTTTTCCCAACCTTGGTGTTTTTCAAATAAAATTTTAATGGAGAATTTGAAAGAAAAAAAAATTCTGGTATAGATATTTTTTATTTTTAAAAAATTATTTTTAAATTTCTGAAAAATTAGGAAATTTTTTAGTTTTCCAAAACAACCTGTATAGTGAAAAGCTTGAAAAAAAATTATGGAGTATAATTTTTTTTTATTGGAAAACTTAAAAAAAAAATTATAATTTAACTTATGTAAAAAAGATAATTTTGACATTTAATTGTATATCGAAAAATTAGAATTGAATTGTGAGTAAGAATGAAAGTTTTTAATATTTATATTATAGTAAAAATATCATTTTATGACATTTGTGGTAATAGGAGTATAATATGTGAAATATATGGTAAAAAATTTATTTTCAAATCAGTCACTAAAAACGTATTTTAACAACAACAAAAATACATTTAAACCGTTCAATTCAAACGTGTATCTTAGATATTTTTAAAAATACTGAAAATTGAAAGAAGAAATTACCAAAACAAAAATTTTATGTGTAAGCAAATAGCAAACCCCAGGGTGCTATTTACTTTGTAAAATATTAATGATTTTTATTTTCTAAACTTGTTTGTCGTGGAATTAAGATACATTTATATAAATAATAAAAACTATTTATTTTCTCATATTTTAATTATTTTTAAAGACGCAAGCAATTGTTTATTTAAAAAAAAATTTAACTTCTTATTAACAATTAAAATTAGTAAAAAATTTAAAAAATAAATATGAAAAAATTTTTCAAAGTAAATGATAGTGTGTTTTGGGATTGATTTAGGTTTTGAGAAAGGAAAATAAAAAAGAATTAGGAAATTTAAGAGAAAAAATCAATATCGTTCAAAACAATTCAATTTTTTTTCAATCAACTTTAAAAAAACAACTGAACTTTGAAAAAATAATTTATGTCGCCGAAAATATTACTAGGTTGAGTCGCAAACTAGATCGGTATCTTTATTACTGGGTTGAGTCACGAACTAGGTCGATCTCTTTAAGTCGTTTCGAGATATTATCAAAATTGTAAGACTATCAACTACAAAGTCTCATGATAAAACAACTCGCATACTGTATTAGAATTCTACTGTAGAAAAACGTTTTAGAAAATTGTGGTATTCTTTGGGGCACACCTCAAATTTCATACATCCACTTTGTGATATCTTTATTTTGTGGGACTTCTTTATTTTTCAATTTTTTATTTTTTAATTTCCAATAACACCAATCTTTATTAATGTCATCGTTATTTCTAACAATCTTCCTTTAATATCATCGTAATTTCCAAATACAATTTTTCAATTGTTGCAAGTTAATCATTTAATCTTGTATAATATTATTAATGGTTTATCTCTCGTATTTTTATCACCGGCCACTAAAAAATAAACATGTATTGAATTTTTACTCTAAAATAACCATACAAGATAAGTTGATATTTTTGAAAAGATACAAAAATGAAAATGATGGACCCTTTGACTACAAAAATTCCAGTTATTTTATTCTTCCATCTGGTTTAAAAAGACAGAACAAAGCGATTAAGAATCAGAGAGGGTACAATTATACAACATAACATTCCGAAAGAATCAAAATTGATAGGTTCCTTTCATTTCATTTCACATCCAAGTTAAAGCTAAAAATAGTTAAATTAGTTAGAAAATCTAAATCAAGTGGTCAAGAATCATAATTATTTAGTGCTTTTCTATAGATAACATAACTAATGCCGCATGATTTCATTTACGGCATTGATTATGCAACTCGAGGCTCAAAATGCAAATTGTAATCTTCACGCTACCACAAATTGTACTTTTGCACAACTTTTTATTCCAAACTACAAAACACTTAAATTCAAAATCATTAAAAATAAAAATTATGAATTTAAAACTCATATTATTCATATTTATAACATAGACAAATTTTCTACAAATTTTATAGAATTTATAAATATGATAAATTTAATGTGTCTGAAATATATATCTCTTTAGAAAATATAACATTAAATACTTTAAAATTATTAATTAAATTTGTACTGAATTAAAATTGAACTATCAACCTACAATCAAATGAACATATCGATAAAATCAAAAATTAAAACAATACCACAATAAAATAGAAAATTAAAAATAAAATAAAATTTAATAAATATAAAAGTTATTTATTTTAAAGAAACAATTTAAAAAATAATTTCAAATAAAAAATTAACCTGTAAATCACACATCTTAAATAAAGGAAAGAGAAATTAAATCAAAAAACACTTATACTAAAGGTTGTAATATAAAAAATGACCAACCCACAAGTGCCATTCAGCTAAGGAGTAAGGACACTGATTGGATTCGATAAATTCATGATTAATTGTTTTTATCATTACTTTGGGCTAACCATCCATGCATACATTATAACCAACATTGTATATATATAATTCTTACTAATGTTGCTTACCTATTTGTCCTACAACAAAGTGACACGAACCCTTTTATCATATCAAAGGACAAGGAAAAAAAAAGAGAAAACATGTTACGGTGTAGCGCATTATATGAAGCCGACTTATGACATGGAATTACACTTCATAGTTTCAAACAGAAAGATAATAATTTTAGGTGTTACACTGAATTAATAAATAAAAAAATGGAACATGTGTATAATAAAAAAATATTATATTGGAATATGTAAGAGTGTTTAAAAAATAATGAGATCTTAGTCAGAAAAGCTTGGTTTCGCTCATCCTAATATTTAAAATACTCCATAAATTAAATTAAATTAAATTGTGATATTTTTAGTCAAAAAAGCTTGGATTCGATGCATTCCTAAGTTTTTTTATTCGAGTTAATGCAGGCTAACTTTTTTTCTTTCTTTTAACAGGAAATGCAGGCTAACTTATAGACCCCATCTTGAGTATATGACCCATATTTATATAGACTATATTCTTGATGAAATAAAAGTTATTTTGAGCAAGGTTGGCCTTCGTGTCAAGCCTCTAAAACAATTACCGGTATTATTTCGTAAATTTTTAATACTTGTAAACTACTTATTAGTTTTTGAGTTTTGTGTAAACCACTAAAGTATCATAAATTATAAGGTGATTCGATGGTTTGAAGAAATTGAAATAATAAATAAGTCATGAGTTTATTTATTTTTTTGATAAAATTAACATTTAATTGTTAATATTAATGATTAAAAAATCATTAAATTGTCTTTAATTTTGTAAGATGTTATTAATTTTATTCTTAAAATATGTGGTGATGAATCTAAGTATAGTGTTGAAAATGCTACTCATAATAAAAAATATAGAATTTTTTTATAAATTGTAATGAAGGTTAGTTAGTTAGAGCCGATTTAAGTATGTCTTAAGATATTTATAAAATGTACGTTGATTCAAAGTTTGATTTTTGTAAAGATATATCAACAGTGCTTGTGGGATGAATAGCAATTATCTTTTTCACAATACACAATGTCATAGAGATATTTGATCAATCATTTCATATTATATTGTATATCTATTAAAAAGTTATCGACTAAAATGTATCACAAATATAATTTATTTGTAAAATATTCAAAAATTACTGAGATTATGTCATTAGAAGGTTTGATCATATTTTTTTTGCAAATTAATATTAGTAAATTAGTTGTTATGTTAATTTTTTTAAGGTTTGAACTATGTACCTCAATCTTAAATCTCATTCGGTGTCTTTTAGATCACTAACCAAACTATCTACACATAACAAGTTTGATCATACTAAGCCGCGTTCTAGAGAATGAGATACTGTATCTTTTTGAACAACTTGAATATACTACGTCTTTTTTAAGATACGAGATATAATATTTGTAGAGACATAAATAATACTTAACTTGGAGAGACTTAGATGTTGCATAGACTTGAAGATGCATAAATGAAACTTTTAACTTTTGATTAAATCTTTCAAATAAAAAAGACAAAATATCTCTATAATGAGATAACTACATGTAACAATGGATATTGTGAACTATGATTAAAAATTTGTTTAGTACTCTCCCTCCTTGTCTCTTTTATATATTTATATGTCTGCATATATGTTTTATTTTGATTTTTTTTAACACAATTCAAATAAGTTGATTTGAATTGTAAAATTATAGAAAAAGTTTTAAAATATAAAGTATAATTTAAACTTTGATTTCTTGTATAAAATCAATGACTAAATTAATATATTTGTTTTTTTATAGACCAAAATTAAGAACATACTATAAAGTCAAAAGAAGATTATGATGATTTACTCACTTTTGTTGTTAAAATAAAAAGAATCCTTCTAAAATAAGCCTTTTATTTACCATATCATAATTCCATTATAATTGCTAATTATTTCATACCGTATTAGTTTTTTTTTGGACTGAATTTACCTTATTTGTTTACGAGTATTCATGCTCTTTTACAAGAAGACTATCAATGTTATTTCATAGGATTTTATGACACTTCCCATTTTAAAAATATGGACAAAAAATAAAATTATTTACAACTATATTATCATCTATTGTTATCAAATAATCGTCTGAGTTACTTACCACTTGAATCAACAAAAAACTATAAATTCAATAAATTTTAGCATTTATTTTTAAATATTCCTTATTTATGTTCTATAATTAAATTAAAATATTTTAAATTTATAAAATAACTTATTTTGATAAAATTTACTTTTTTATGAATAAAAAATAAAAAATTGTTATGAATGATTTTGAACAAATATAGTAGTAATAAGTCAAAAAAGAAAACAAGTAGGATAATAATAATAATTAAAGAAAAATTGAAATTAAGAATGTAATATGCTGCATAATCTGGTACACAGAACACCATCATTCTGTTCTGATACATGATTTAGAGATAGTGGACCCCACAATCCACATCAACTATTGATTGCATATTTCAATATTCATCCTGATTCACGCCTTAAAATGGTCCCTCTCTCTCTCTCTCTCTGCTTTTTTGAGAACTCATAAAAGAGTGTGAAAAAGCAAAAACACAACAGCGACACACAGAGTATCACACTACGTATCTATGTACTTTGGAGAATACTATAACATAATCACACTTGTTTCTCAGAGAGAGAGAGAGTATTGAGGTTTTCAAACTCTTCCTTAATTTTCTCACATTTTGTTTCTCTCTTACCTATTCACAAGTTTCATATTTTCCAATTTTCATCTCCACATCACACATAACCATAACCCTTTTCTTTTCATTGCCCCGTTTTTCTCTCTGCTTGCATTTTTCTTCGTTCTGTAAAAGGGTTTGTTTCGTTTCTTAGAATTACATCAGATTCTTGTCAAAGTTTCTACCTTTGTCCTTTTCTGTTGCGTCTCTTCAGTTCCACTTGTTGCTGTATAGTTGTTGTGGCTTCAAAGGTGGAAGCTTTTCCCTTTTTGAGAAAATGGGGTTTTCGAATTTTGAGTTGCATGTGCAAATCTATGTCATTTCCATGGTGATTTTCATTGGAACTTTCTGTGTTGGAGACACTGACCCTGTTGATGGTATTGTATAGCCTTTTCATTTCCTACTTTTATTTCAAATTTCAAATTTAGGAAAACCAAAATAAAATAAAAAAATAAAATAAAATTGGTGTTTCTATTCATTATTTTAGCTGATAAGTGATAACCCTTTTTATTTGAACTTTTGCAGTGACTAAGTTCTATAATTCATTATTTGTTTAGTTAAAAAATTTGATGTTTTGCGTGTGTTTATTTTCCTTTATAAGTTGATGGCTAATCTCAGTATCTGACCTTGTTTAAATATTATATGCATGTTCTGTTCGTGAGTTCAGAAATTATTTGTATAAACTAATGTGTCATAATATGTATTATGGTCACAGTTGCAGCAATCAATCGTCTATATGTTGCTATGGACTCACCACCTCTTGAAGGGTGGAAGCCTGAGGGAGGGGATCCATGTTTAGAACTTTGGCAAGGTGTGGATTGTGTCTTCTCCAACATAACTGCCATGTATAGACATTCTCCTTTTCTTCAATTATCATTTGTTAATATTGTTTTCGTACTTGGTTTCATAGTGATGCAATTGGGATCATAAGACTCATTGGAATTTCTATTTTGTGTTGACAGACGACTAGGCGGTATGAATTTAGGTGGAGAGCTTGGCAGTAGTTTGGATTTCCCATCCATTATAGCAATGTGAGTGCCAATTTTCAAGATTATAGTACATGTTGATATGTGTTTTTCGGATATGCTTTCCAAGTCTTTAAGAATCAGTAAATTCAGCGGTAACTTTGTCTACTGTGGATTAAGAATGTGTTGATCTTCAACGTTGCATTTGTTTCCTTAGTAATGGTTGAAATACTGAATGTATGTTTTGTTAGATCAGCAATCCCTGTTCCAAAGAATAAAGATGCGAAAAAACGCAAACAGAGAACACACAATGTTTAATCACGGAGTTCACCCAATTGTGCCTACGTATTTGACTGCAGAGTGGCTTCAGGCCCTTTGTCTTAATTTTTTAAGCTTAGGGCATACTATGTATTTAAATACTACGGTCTAGATTACAACATTCTCTCCAGTGATTAGAGGGCTATCGCTTCGCTCGAGCGACATTCCCACTTATCAGTAACTATGAGCCATACTCACCATGTATGTAAGCTCCTATTTGTCTAAAGTCATTGGTGATTAGAGGAGTCAGTTTTGTTTTGATTAATTGGGAAAACTTAACTCTTGACCAGTAATTGTGTAACTATAGTGTAGTATTTTCACTAGAAAGTAAAAACCTCATGAAGCTTTCTGTTTCACATTGTACAGTGATCTTAGCAACAACCACATCGGAGGTGCCATTCCATTCACTTTACCCCCTACTCTGAGGACCTTGTATGTTATCTTTATCATTCTAAATTCACGATTTTCTGGTTGTATTTAGTAAAATGTCTGTTGCCAGATCCATATATACTGAGTTAATTTTTTTTTCCTGTTATTTAACATGTAGGTCTCTGTCAGGAAATCGGTTAAATGGAAGTATTCCAGATGCCTTATCCTTATTAACACAATTGTCGAACTTGTGAGTGCAAAAATGTATCTGCATGTTATGCTGCCATATTAAGTTGTTATTATTTGCGATGATATGTATCTCCATTTCTTATGTCTTGGCATACAGTATTTATGAAACTCATGTGCTATACTGCAGGGATTTGGCCAGTAACAACTTGAGCGGTCCGCTGCCATCCTCAATAGGGAGTTTAACGTCTCTTACAACATTGTGAGTAAATTTTCTCTCTAAGAATAGATTCTATTTTACTACTTATTCAATGTGGAAGTGTTATTATATATCTATTTATTTATTTATTTATTTATTTTATTTACATTTGCAGAAACTTGCAGAACAATACACTTTCAGGGACCCTTTTTGTTTTGCAGGACCTTGCTCTTCATGATTTGTACAATTCTGACTATCCAAATACTTTTTACAAACATATAATTAAATTTTATCTAAATCCTGCAATAATGCATAGGAAGTAGAAAATACATTTTATGTTTAATTTGTGAGTTTATTATTATGTAGGGATATAGAGAATAATTTATTCTCTGGACCAGTTCCTCCAAATTTGCTGAGCATCCCTAATTTCAGGTAACCTGTGGTTTGGATGGAGTTTTATATTTTTCTGTTTTGTTGTCTTTTCCGTTTCAAGTATGATCTTTGCAATTTTCCAGGAGATGGTAATTTACTACTGTATTTTTATTACATATGAGAAATATGTATCTAGCACCAACACTTTAGATTAGAGGGGTGTCTAATATCTGGTGTTTAACTATCTCAGTGTCTGACACCGACTCATGTCGTTAAGTTCAATCACTTCCCTTTTCTTAAATTATTAATGGTGTCCAAGTGTCAGTGTCTATATCGGGCTCAGCGTTCTTGTCCGTGTCGGTGCTTCATATAATAACACAAAACCTGAAACACTGCACTAGATTTCTCTCATTCCAAATGTTTGAAACATACTTTTCTTGGCTGAGTTGCATTCCATATGCCTTTAGGTTAAATGAATTCATTATGTTATAGTTTTATTCAAGTTAATGTAGCAGCATGTCCCTTGCAGAAAAGATGGAAATCCATTTAATACTACTATTATTCCATCACCGCCTGCTGCGGCCCCTTCACCTGTAGCTATGAGTCCATTCCCTGGAGAATCACCTTGGAGTGTGGCATATAGTCCTGCCCTGACAACAGTGAAGCCTACAAGTGGTTCTGCTAAGTCTTTTCTTGCTAAGCACGCCATTTTGATTGCTGTTGCCGGTCTTGTAGTATTTATTGCTTTGGGAATTTGTCTTTTTATGATGTGGTGCTGTAAGAGAGAGCCAGAAAATAAAAAATCTCAGAATCTTGACGTGGAGGGTTTTCCAATGACATTGCATAAACCTACGCGCAATGACACTACTTTTGGAGCAACTAATCAAGATGGAAAAGGTAATTCTGACTCATCTTAGGGTGATATTTTGCTTTGGAAGAAAATATATCCATTCTAATGTACCTTGTCGAACTTTATTTGCAATTCCAAATGATGCAGTTGAGAAAGCATCACGTTTAAATGAAGTACCAAATAGAATTACGAACATGATTCCAAAGGTTCAAGATGAACTAGTATATATCAACACAGTATCTGCAACTTCAGAACCCAATGATGGTTCCAAACCTTCAACCTTGCAGCCACCACCACATTCTCTGTCGAGCATTCCTGGTGCAAAGGTCATCGCCAATCCAGCTGTAACCACCAAAGGTACTGAAAGACAAGCTATGGCAAGTTCCATCAAAATGTATACTGTTGCATCACTTCAGCAATATACAAATAGCTTTTCTGACGAAAACCGTATCGGGGAAGGCACTCTTGGATCGGTATATAGGGCTGAACTCCCTGATGGAAAGGTAGTATTCTTCCGGTTTAATTGTTCGCTTTTTATTTATAACCTATGTAGTACCGACACGTTAGATTAAAGGCATGTCTAGTGTTCGACACAACACTGACACATGTTATATTCAACTACTTCCATTTTCTTAAATTATTAACCATTGTCTACGTGTCTGTGTCCAGTAATGTCATTTTCATGGCTTCACTTGGTTTCTTAGTGCATCACATGCTTATATCTTTTGAATGATCTTGTAGCTGTTAGCAGTGAAGAAACTGGATGCTACTGCTTTCAAGGACCAGAATGATGAACAGTTTCTTCAATTGGTATCCAGCATCTCCAAAATTCAGCATGCCAATATTGCAAAGCTTGTGGGATATTGTGCCGAGTATAACCAACGATTACTTATATACGAATATTGTAGTAATGGGACCCTACATGATACACTGCATGGTGATGACGAACATTGTACTAAATTTCCTTGGAATGCACGCATTAAGGTGGCACTTGGAGCTGCAAGGGCTTTAGAGTGAGTTTCGTCATCAACTCACAAAATCTAATGCCATTTTGTTTAGATAGACAAACTTAATTTCAGTTTGTATTGTGTCTTCGTCTATTTAAAGCTTTATCTGTTTTAATTAGATTGAGGCATTGGTTGTTTACTTGACAGCCTAAACAACGATTAACTTTTTTATTTGATTTTTTCCATGGATCAGGTATCTGCATGAGAATTTTCGGCCACCGATTGTGCACCGAAACTTTAGATCTGCTAATGTTCTCCTGAATGAAAAGTTGGAAGTGTGTGTCTCTGATTGTGGATTAGGTCATTTGCTATCTTCTGGCACTGTTGGTCAGGTATCTCTTTTGTATTAACTTCTTCAACTTAAAACTCATAAGCTTTCATGGTGAACTTATAGAAATAAAGTCAAACTGTTTTCATGTAAGTTATAAGCTGTTTTCATAAGCTCTTACGGTGAGCTTGTAGAAATAAGCTGAAAACAGCTTATGAATATGTCGTCAGATGTTTCCAATTCCATAAGCTCTCTGCTAAACAGTCTCACAACTTCACAAGTGCTTATGCGAACAGATAGATAAGCTGAAATAAGCCAATTCAAACATGTCACTGGAGTGTTATTGAACGTTATGGAATAAATGACCTAAAAACCACAATACTGAAATGGAAGTACCAAGTCATGATTACATATTTGTTTTTTGATACAGAAAAGAAAGCCTGTTTTAACTTTTCAGAACCAATGAATATGAAGCTAAAGATTTCATAAGTGTGAGAGGAGTCAAAGTCATTATTCATGCCACTATGCAGCCCTTAAATGATGGCTGTTAGTACTAAGCAGTTTTTATTTGAAAAGAAAAATCATAGATGAGACCTAGACTCAAATGGATCGTTGGTCTGGTTCTGTAAGCTCTTAGAATGATATAAAACTTAAAAGAAAAAATACTATCACACACGTAGTATTTAAGTTTACCTATTGTTCTGTTTTTGTTACATTTCTGACTAAACAATGGCTCAATTTCAGTTATCTGGACGCCTCCTCACAGCTTACGGTTACAGCGCTCCAGAATTCGAGTCTGGAAGTTATACACAGCAAAGCGATGTCTTCAGTTTTGGAGTCGTAATGCTAGAACTCCTCACTGGAAGAAAATCCTACGACAAGTAATCTATCCCATTTGTAATTAGGCTCATTGTCCTATTTTTACTTTTACAGTTAAGCTGAAGCTTAGCAATATTTAAAGTATTGGATTTGGCTAAGGCAACATATGTTCTTTTTAGGTCACGGCCTCGTGCTGAACAGTTTTTGGTCAGATGGGCAGTCCCTCAACTCCATGACATTGATGCATTGTCAAAAATGGTTGACCCCCGCTTAAATGGATCCTATTCTATGAAGTCGTTGTCACGTTTTGCAGATATTGTTTCTTCATGTATTCAGGTAATCTATGTTGCATGGATACTGGTACGAATAACTGTATGAGATTAGATAAAGCTTCTAAAAGTAAATGTACAGTTATGGACTTGTGGCAGAATATACTTATAGAGAACTATTAAAACAGACCGTAGAATGATTAATCATACAAAAATTTGGTATAGAGAAATATACAAAAAAAAGTTTGTCTAGTCATAGTGTAATTTCAATTATGCAACTTCAATCATCTATTCTCCTTTCATTCATTTTTATTATTTTATTTTCAGCGTGAACCCGAATTCCGACCAGCCATGTCTGAAATTGTCCAGGATCTCTTGCTAACAATGTAAAAAGATGTGTACGATGAACTCCCGTTCCATAGCCGCCTAGATTTGGTTCCCAATTTTTTTGAACTTTACCTATCTATTCTTCATTAATTTGAAGTAAGATCTTTATTTTTTTTATTGGATCACTAATGCGGAAATTCTGCTTAC
>NC_021160.2:2106591-2122846 GCF_000331145.2 Cicer arietinum | reverse complement strand
CAGGAATGCTGTGAGGTAGCTTTATGCATCACGGTTCATCATACGACAAAGATGTCACGACTCAGTTCAGAACGATTTAGTGCATGCTTGGAATCACAGTAAATTTGGCCAAATCACTGGTACAATGATTTTGTTGAAACTATAAAATGTAGTTTTTTCTTCAAAATTTCGCATGTTTTCCGTAATTCTGTTAAATTCACCTCGAATCCAAGCATGTTTATATCATCTCATCTTTTGCACAATTGATTTGGACACATGATTTTGGGCAATGTCATGTTATAAAGGAGGGTTATTTGTTGTTGTTGGGCAGCAAGTATAAATCAACAACAATGTGTCACTCTTCAAAAGATATTGGTCATTTTTTTACGGATATATTGGTTTGTAACCCCAAAAATTATTGGTTGTTTTTGCCTTTTGGGTTTGTTTAAGATATTGGTTGTTTGGACAGAAATGCTATGTCTCGAAAGCAACTCACTCGTAGTCTGTTACTATGTGCTATTTTGGATTTTTTATATCAAATTTTGGAGCATGTACTTATCAAAAAAATGTAACCGTGCTATATTTGTGTATATTTAGATTCATGTTTTATATTATATTTGAGGAGAAGCACAAAATCTCTTTTTTGATCAATAAAAAAAGCACTAGTCTTAGAAAGACCTCCTTTACATTTTCCTGTTTTGGACTTTTGTGCTTTTTAAAAAGCAATGCAGAGAAAATGAAAAAATAAAAAATAAAAGTGCCACTTTTAGAGTTCTCTTAAATGGAATGCCTCAATTAAAACAACACTTTTTATTTTTTATTTATTTTTATCACAAGTATTTATTTTATCCATTTAGTTGGTGTTTGATTTTGCGTTTACTAAAATTGATTTTAAGTAAATTAATTTTATTTAATTGTTTTTAATTAAAAATAATTTTAATATAAAATAATTTTTGTTTATATATTTAATTAAAAGTAACTTTACCAATAAATTACGGTGTAAAAATTATATTTTAACTTAAAAATTACATATAACTTTAACTTAAAATCAATTAATGAGGTAAAATCAATTCTGTTAAAGAATATTTAAATGTCAAAATTAACTTTGTAACTTTAAAATAATTTTAATTTTTTAAAGTTAAAATCAAAGTACACTTAATGATACAATTTTTATGATGTGTTAATTTCAATTTTTAATTAAAATAGTTGCATTAAGAGATTAAAAAAAATCATGACTTTTCTGACCAATTGAAAATAATTAAGCATAATAAAAAATAACAAAGGAGGCAATAGTTTTATAATTAAAATGAATAAAAAATAAAATAAAAAACGTTAATCCCTTATGATTGACAAGTGTAGATGGTTAAGGGGTTCTTTCATTACCATATATTTGGATTTGGATGTACATGTGCATTTTCCTTGGAGTGTTATTAGAACTAGACTAGAAGTAACCATTTTGTTATCGGTTCTACCCTGCTGCACATGGTCATGTCGTAAACAGTATCGATGTCACCCCTTCCTTACGTACGTGTTATTTTCCTTTGTCGTATATACATGCTTTTGTTTTGGAGAAAAAAAGATAAGATAGTAAAACCGTAAAAGCTGACCACAATAGGTGAAAATTGATGAAATCGAAAACGACTACACGAAAGTGAAATAAAAAAGACAGAAAACGACAAATGTTGCCATGACGGACGGTGCCACGAGTTGTCCCACATACATTAAACACGGCCGAAGACATCCGTCTTTTATTTTAGTTTACATAAATATAATTACAATATATTAAACACTTATAAAAAGTTTTTCATTTGACAATTTTTGTAGTACTATTAAAATAAGGATTATAAATATTCTGATCAATAATATTTTTAATTTGTTTATATATTAGTATAATATTTAATTAAATTAAAAATTTTAATACATTTATTTCTTTAATTTTGATCTTAATAATTAGATAAATTATTTTTATTATTATAATTAAAATTCTAATTTTAATTAAAGTCATAACAAAAAAACATTATTTTAAAATAGACTCAAAATATCAAATTTAAAAATTTAATGGTATCAAATATGAAATATGATTAAATACATTCATATGTGACATGTCATTTAATTATTAATAATTTCATTTAATAAAATTAAAATATATTAATTTTTAAATAAAACATTAAAATATTATTTCCATTTTACCTCTTTCCATACATATTTTTTTTTATCATTTTACTAAATCATTAGTCACACTCTTACGAGTATGTGGAAATTAAATAGTAATAATATTATGTAAGACCTAAGTTGTTTCAGACTATTTAAGGAAAATTAGCCACAAGTATTTCATTAATTACACTAAATATGAATTATTTTTTAAATTAACAGAGTATGTGACTGATTTTAATTGGTCTAGTTAATTTACTCACAAGTCTTTTGTAATAATTTCTCATAATTTTTCAAAAACAACTAATATTTACATATTATAAAACATGAGTTTTACGTGGAAAATACTATTTTTAAAAATTTCAAGATGTTGAGTGAATAACTTCTAATAATATATTTTCACTGTTAATCTTTTAATGGTGTCTGGGGACATTTATTAGCCTTTCTTTTATATATAGAAATAGAAATTCAATTCATGAATTTTTTAATTGAGTAAATCACTAAATTGCCCATTAAATTATGAAGGTCAAACATTTACTTCTTGAAATTTAAAAATAGACAAATAACATTTTGAAATTGAAAAACGTCGGACAATATAGTACATCGATTAGTTTGTTATGTTAATGAGGTTGACGTAGACGTTAACTGCTTGCTTGACAAGTTCAGCTGTTAGTCAACTCATTACCATATAAAAGATAGACTAATTAGCTAAATTTTGTAAATACGAGAGACTAAGTTATCCAATTTTGAAAATGAAATTGAAACTATATCTTCATCACAATAATAACATCTATATCTATATAATTCATTCTTGTTCTTCTTCTATTATTTCATATCTTCTTCTTTCAAAAAATTTCATTTATATAATTCATTCTTCTTCTTCTTTCATGATGTTCAAATTGTATAAAATGAAAGAACAAAAAAATTCAGGAGTGGATGAAAACTTGAACTCGGTGATTCTCAAATGTCATTGTAAAATAAATATTGTTGTTAGTGTTGCTGCAACTAAAAAGAACTTTAGAAGATAATTCTTTTCATTTTCTACATTTAATTTCTCCATTTTCGCGTCCCTTTTTTTCTTTCCATTTTCGTTTACCCATTTTTTCCCAATTTTCTCTCCATATATTTTCTACTGTTATTTCAAAACTTCCTAATTTATCAAATTTTTCTAATTTTCTTCTCCAAACCTAGGCATAAAAGGGATATAGTCAAACTAAATTACAATTTTCAAAATCTAGACTCACTTATGAAGCGGTCTTTAAGTGCCAAGTACATCATCTAAAAGATAGATTTAATTAGTAATAAGTGCAAATTACATCATATAAAATATAGCAAAATTTCAACCAGACAATAAACATGATTCAAAATGTTTTATTTTTCAACTACTTCATTCTTCAAATGTTCACTCGTACGTTTACTACTCTGGATTTAGAGATCGCATCCCTGGATTATGAATGCAATTCATTACATCTGATTCATTTGTTATTGAGCTATACTTAGGAAATGATACTCTGATGGCCGGTGGTCCAAGAGTTACTCTTGTTTATGGGTGGTAGTGGTCTAACGGACTGAGATTGTATGTTGGAACCAGGTTGATTCTAAGAACAATTCAATCATATTGTTTTGATGGTAACAAATGTACTTTGTGAAAATAATTTATTGTACTAATGATTTTATTTAATGTGCAGTAAATAAAACCAGGAAACAGAGGAAACAATATTAGAGGAAGATACTCGAGGAATTAAAGATGTTAGAGGAAACAAAAACATCAAAGTCAAGTAAAATCAAAGGAAGTCAACACAATGTTCATACTCTGTTTATTACATACGTTGTTGTGTGCACGCATATACACCTGAAGTGTGTGATCTTGTGCCTTTGAAGCTTCTGCTCATTTGCCTCTGAAGTTTGAAGCATGCCTCTAAAGCGCCTTCTACAGTAACTTTGAAGCATCTATTTAAGCTGCCTCTGAAGTTCATGTTCTAATTGCTCTAAAGACCGTAACTTGTTCCAAGATGTTGCCTCTGATACACAACTTGATATGAAGATGCAACAAAGTGACATTGTCCATGCCACTAATTTTAAGCCATGTAGTTATGCCTTTGCCTCTGACTACCTGAATCAAGCAACACAACATCTGACTTTGATGATCAAGTTATCTTCTAATGATGGAAATCAACGAATTTGATGGAAAGTCAGTGCTACGATGATGATTGAATTGTTTCATGATTCTGAAGGTCCAATAACATATTATGATCTCTTCTTGCTGTTCTTAAACAAGGAAGAAACACTCAAAAGATTAAAGGATAATTATTTTTAAGCGTTATCTAGACATTATCGCACAAAATTATTCTAGAAGATTTTGTTGAATATTCATTTTGAATTAATCAAGAGTCATATATTGAATTTCAATTTCATCTTATGTGGCAATAAATTTACTATAAATTTGTTTGTGGTTAATGTTCACGTGAATCTCATTAACATAACAAACTAAAGGATAAATTATTGTCCGACGTCTTAAATTTTAAAATCTTATTTATTTATAAATTTTAGATATACATGTGTGACCCACTGTAATTATAATTTTAATAGACAATTTAGTAATTTACTCTTTGTTAATTATATGCATTTGAGGACCGACATTGTCGAATATACACAATCGAGTACACATTGAGAGGTGGATGTTAGAGTAATTAAATCTATGAACTGTCGTTTGATGGGTATCATGCAATGTAGAGATTGCCTTTTACTGTATTTTGCCACACTGTCACTTTAAATGGGGACATTGATGATTTTAGGCTACATTTATACACGCTGTAAAATATGGTTTGAACTTGTTATTTTGAAAATTATTACCCATTTACTATCATTGAAAGTGATAGGACACCTATATCTAAACGTTTGGATTTGATTAACTCAATTGATACTTTTTTTATTTACGAAATTCTTTTTGATTTTTTTAATGACAACTCGGTTGATATTTATATCTTTACAGAGAAATTTTCATTTTCTTTTTATAGATATTAGTTACTATATTATGTTATGTTAATAGTCAAAGTCTTAACTCAAACCCCAATACTTAGATTGCAATTGTGTCTTTTGCCAGCTAACCAACAAAACAACAACCATATATAATAAAAAAATAAGCAACATTATATACACACACACACACTAGAGTTGGATTGTTCATGTAACTAACTATTTTGATGCAGTTGATATGTGGCCATCCATGTTATTGAATGATAGCGAAATGTTTGATATCTCGTTGAGTGTTTTCTCTTAAACAATTAAAAAATTGAAGACCAAAAAGGAAGATTATATTATAAGGAATCTCCTTTTGTTCGATATAAGTCATTTTCGTGCCTTTTGTTCTCTTCAATTCACTTCATGCCCAATTGTTAGTTAAATTACTCATTAAATTAGGTAGATATCGGATGAAAAATATTGTTTCAAATATTAATTTAAGGTTTACATGAAAGTTTTATATAGCAAATATATTTGGACATTTACTATGTATTAATGCAAACAATTTCAAAGATTACGAAGTGTATTTTAAAAATAGAGAATATCAATATATTATTTCAATTTTGTAAAAAAAAAAAGTTTAATTTAATTTTCGCTTAGATTCTTTAAATTTATTTTATATCGATTTAGTTATTTAAGTTACATTATATTAACATCGTTAATTATTTATCGCAATTTCGACAATAATTAGTTTAACTATTTTTTTTTATAATGATAAATTCTATTAAATGATGCAACAACACATTCATCATATTAATCATTCATTAAATATTATAAATTGTCTATATTTCTTAATTTTCTTTATGATAATTTAAACACGTTTATAATTTAAAAAAATAAGATAATGAAATGTCTATTCACACGATCAATGTCTTTACCTTTATTCACGTGCAAAGTAGCTTGTATAATTAATTTTTACGAGTTTTAGATTAGATACAAATATTTTATAGCAGTGATTAAAAAAAAATCAAACGTAAATGAACGCAATAATTTAATATATTTTATAGGCTAATAATGCAAACTGAATGCAACTTAAATGAGCAAATTAAAAATTAAATAAATTTAAATGACTTAAACGTATATTGAGCTAAATATAAATAATTAAATATGTATTTTTGTAAAACAAAAATAAAAAGCAATATATTATTACATATTATATAATAGGCTTAATTGCAGTTTTAGTATTTCTATTTTTTTGGATTCACAAAATTTGTCCCTCTATTTTGTCTCTCTATTTTAAGAGTCGACAATTTTAATCTATCCTTATGATTTTTTAACTAAAAAAATGATGATATGACATGATTTAAATAATATGTTATATGGTATGATTATGTAGAATGATTAACATTCATAAAATCAAAATAAAACACTATAAAAATTTAGCTTTCAACTTCATAAATTTTTCATAATTATAATTTAATTAATAACATATGAGTAATTAATGCATCTAAATTATTATATATCATGAAATTGTATATCACATTGTTTAAAATATATCAAATCGTTATTTTTTAATTTAAAATATATGCGAGAGACCAAAATTATTGACCTTTATATTAAAAGACTAATTTTATGAATCGATAAAAACAGATAAATTAAATATATATATTATAATTTATACTCCACAAACACTAACGTACAAGACGCAATTAATTAGAAAGAGCCACACGCAACGGAGCAATTCTTTACCTCACACAATCAAATATTCAAATAAAAAAAAATCCCTATCTCAAATATTGTTATTATTATTTGAAAACTCGTAAAAGAAAAGTAAAACACTACTACCACAAGGTTAGATAAAGCCACATGAATGTAGTTTAATTGTGTTATTGGAATTGTAGTTTTACCAATAGAGTTTAACCTTTTATCCGAGTAAAAAATTTCTATTATAAGTAAATCACAAATAATTATGACACATATTATAATAAATGTCAAATAATATATAAATGTATATTAGGTTGTAAAAGTAAAAAATTTATACTGTCACGGTATCATAATTCTCGGACATTATAATTTTGTTTTTGAACTTTATGGTGTTTATAAATTAAATTATTTATGTGTATTTTTTCTTTTCATACTTTAAATTTTTTTTTATACATTAAACAATTTTAAGCAAATACATGACGACCTAAGACTAAGACCACTTAGACAATAGATGATTTTACATTTTAAAAAATAAAAATATTACTTAACAAAAAAGTCTCGTATTATATTATTTTTAAAAGTAAAATCAATAAAATCTTAACTAGAACAAATATTATTTCAATAAATATACAATCAGTTGACTTTATTATCGATAAAAAAATAATACCATACAAAATTAATTATATTAATTTTATAAATAATTTAATATTCTAAAACGTCTAAAATATAAGTTTGATAAGTGTTTTAATAAAAGTACTGGTATGATCTTTAAAATGTTTTATTTTAACATCCATCGTAGACTTCATACATGAAACCAACATTAAATAAAGACAGAACTCGATATTCAAAAATTTACAATACTTGTAATACCAGACACTTATAGTTCCAAAAAGCAATTTTAGTCCATACACTAATGTTCTTTTCAATGTATAATTTAATTTACTAAATTTAATCATACATTTTAAGCTTTAGTAAGATAAAAGAAAAATACAACATTTTCTTAAATATATAAGAGACGTGTGGGATAGATTGTTAATAAAAACAAAAATCTATTGATAAGCATTAGTTTTAACAAACTTTTGCTTTCAAAATCTATGATTTGATCTTTAAATCATCACTCTTTTTAATTTAGTCAATTAACTATATAAATGTAATAATTAATCTCAAATAGCGGATGTTGACAAGTTTTATTGAGTGACAACATAAAAATAAATTATTTTTTAATTAATCTTATATGTTTGAATTTGGTGTAGTAGCAATTCTAATTTATAGATGTATTAAAAATATCCGATTCGAATTCAAGTATTTATAATTTTGTGAATCAAACAACTATATCATGAAAATCTCAATTATCACTAAACTACTCCACAATTTGATATTATTATCGAAATATTGACTATATATATCATATATTATAGATAAATATTATTGTAGATATACCTATTTTTACCCAAAAAAAAAATTTGAAATGATCGTAACATCCTCGTGTCATAACTAAAATCTGTATATGTGAGTCTCTAAATTATTATTAATTCATCAATTTTGTTCTCCCACCATTATTTTCTCATACTTTTAAAATAATGAAGTGACTAAATTGATATATTAATAATCCTTCATGAAGTATTATTGTGTTTTTATAGTTTTTGATCAAATTAAAAAGAAAGTGATAATTTAGAGACCAAATTGTCAAAAATAAATATAGTTTATGACTATTTAGGGGGCAATTTCCCTCACTAACTTATTTATCTTGTTATTCTTAGTTTATGACTATTTGTGTTTTTTTTTTCATTAAAATTTTTGTGATGTCCCTGTTAAATGTTATTGTATAAGTTTATTTGTGAATAACCAAACGAGCAGTGAACAATGGTATGAGAGGTAAATTATTGAATAATTGTTTCCTCACATACAAAAAAAGATATATAGTTGATAATATTAAAAATGGAAATTTTTACCACAATTTCAAAATATTTAGAGAGTTATAATTAATAGATCTCGAGATGTGTTTAATTTTTTGAATATATATATACATATATATATAACAGTATAGTTGTTGTAATTTACAATTTTTTATTCAATAATGTATTTTCATTTAAATAAATATATATGATCTCGCCCTATTATTCAAAATTTATAAATTAATCACTGCAAATTGATGGTTTATTTAGTAAATAAATAAAAATTACATTTAAAATACATGCATAAATATAATTAAAAAAATAAAAAATCCACTGTAAATATAAATTATTTTTATGTTAATATTTAATGAAAATTTTGTATTTTATCAAATCATTTTATCTTAAATATTTTTTTTTAAATTAATAACGATACATGACAAAATAGTATTTTTTTTTTAATTGGATAATAGATTAAAACTGTTTTAGTATATGCCCATCAACCTCAATATAATTTAAAAATTTATAAGAATAATATCTAAATTGTTCACTACTTACCGTTAGTTTGTGTCACTTGAAAGAGAGATTTACTTTCTTTTACCACAACTTAACGTGTCCACACATTCAAGTTATTATTGTTATTATCATTTAATAATAATATTATTAACAATAAATGATTTAAAAAGGAAGAGAGAAATAAAACAGATATGAAAGTAGTACTAGTGTTTAATTTAGGACAGAAAAAAGAAAGTATTTATATTTATTTAGGACAGAGAAAATGAAAGGATTATTACCTTGAAAAAATAAAAAAAATGAAAAGGAAATAGAAATATATATTATTTCTCAGTTCTAAGTTCTAAGTTCGAACATAGTTGAATCTGAATTATTCCTCTTTTTAATATTGTTTTCAGACCATTTTCCTTTCTGACATATACAATCCAATTCCTAACTTCTGTTTCGGATTTTCATTTCCCATATTCACCTAAAAAGTTTCATCTTCTTCTTCTTTTTCTCCTTCTGAATCGTTGTGCTGGTGTAAAAGTAGTATCAAGAAGCAACAAGCTTCGTTTTTGAAGTCGACCCAACTCCTCAATTTGTTTGTTTCTTCAGAAAGGAATTTTATTTCAGCTCCAGAAGCTTGATTCAGAGGTGCCCAACAAAAAATGGCAAAGCGTGGATACAAAATACGTATCCTTTTTATTTATTTTTTTAAAAATAAATAAATGTATATATGCTTGAGAAAATTGTTTATTTGGAACTGCTTCAGCTTTTCTATTATGCAAAAAAAAAAAAAATGTAAAATTAAGTACTTCCATTGAAATCTAGGTCAGGTGTTTCTTTACAGTTTTTTTTTTCTTTCTTTTTTTGTTTTAATTTTGAACCTTTTGGTTTCTGATTTGACAGGGTAAATTTGGGTGTAATCTGTTTATTTTCTGGGAAAATAAGTGAAGCAAATTTTGTCAGTTGATGTAAAAGTTAGCTTTATTTTATTTTTTATTTTAATTTATTTATTTATATTTGAGTGTATGGAAATTGCTACAGAAGTTAGTGGGAGCTTTGAAGGTGTTGCCTTTGATTTGTGGTTTTGTTGTCAGTTTTTTTTTTCCTTCTATCATTTGAAACATTCAGCATTTTTTCCTTTAATATTTGAAAATCATAAAAAAGAAAGTATATTTAAAGATGTAAATGTTGCTGGTTATTAAGCTTTAAAAAGTGATTTTCAATTTGTTTGTGGGTCTTGAATCTTTGTTGTTGTTGTTCTTTGTTTGTTTAATCTGTTTTGACAATTGTTGAGTGTATTTGATGATAATGTGATTTCCTGAGCCAATCAACTTTAGAGGAATTTGTGGCTCATTCAAGCAACGTAAATTGTTTAGTTCTAAGTTCTAAGTTCGAACATAGTTGAATCTGAATTATTCCTCTTTTTAATATTGTTTTCAGACCATTTGCCTTTCTGACATATACAATCCAATTCCTAACTTCTGTTTCGGATTTTCATTTCCCATATTCACCTAAAAAGTTTCATCTTCTTCTTCTTTTTCTCCTTCTGAATCGTTGTGCTGGTGTAAAAGTAGTATCAAGAAGCAACAAGCTTCGTTTTTGAAGTCGACCCAACTCCTCAATTTGTTTGTTTCTTCAGAAAGGAATTTTATTTCAGCTCCAGAAGCTTGATTCAGAGGTGCCCAACAAAAAATGGCAAAGCGTGGATACAAAATACGTATCCTTTTTATTTATTTTTTTAAAAATAAATAAATGTATATATGCTTGAGAAAATTGTTTATTTGGAACTGCTTCAGCTTTTCTATTATGCAAAAAAAAAAAAATGTAAAATTAAGTACTTCCATTGAAATCTAGGTCAGGTGTTTCTTTACAGTTTTTTTTTTCTTTCTTTTTTTGTTTTAATTTTGAACCTTTTGGTTTCTGATTTGACAGGGTAAATTTGGGTGTAATCTGTTTATTTTCTGGGAAAATAAGTGAAGCAAATTTTGTCAGTTGATGTAAAAGTTAGCTTTATTTTATTTTTTATTTTAATTTATTTATTTATATTTGAGTGTATGGAAATTGCTACAGAAGTTAGTGGGAGCTTTGAAGGTGTTGCCTTTGATTTGTGGTTTTGTTGTCAGTTTTTTTTTTCCTTCTATCATTTGAAACATTCAGCATTTTTTCCTTTAATATTTGAAAATCATAAAAAAGAAAGTATATTTAAAGATGTAAATGTTGCTGGTTATTAAGCTTTAAAAAGTGATTTTCAATTTGTTTGTGGGTCTTGAATCTTTGTTGTTGTTGTTCTTTGTTTGTTTAATCTGTTTTGACAATTGTTGAGTGTATTTGATGATAATGTGATTTCCTGAGCCAATCAACTTTAGAGGAATTTGTGGCTCATTCAAGCAACGTAAATTGTTTAAATATTGGAAAGAAGGCGTGTCGTCTTTTCGTTACAGGAGGGGATGATCACAAGGTCAATCTATGGACTATTGGAAAACCAACTTCCTTAACGGTCAGTGCATTGCTACCTTTGTTTTTTGAGCATTTTGGTTAGGACTTTGGATATGGCTATTGTTAGATTTTAGACCATTGCCTCATTCTATTTGACTGAATGGTTTGCTTTTCAGTTCATGTTAAACAATAAGTTTTGTTTTGTTGCACCCTTTTGGCACATGAATTATATGCTGACTTACTGTAATTATATGCAGAGCCTATCTGGTCATACTAGTCCAGTCGAATCTGTTGCATTTGATTCGGGAGAAGTGTTAGTTCTTGGTGGATCATCTTCGGGTGTGATAAGGCTTTGGGATTTGGAAGAAGCAAAGAGTAAGTTTAATCTTTGATTAGTCCATTAGTCCATGAATCCATGAGGATATTGGGCTATACTATAACCTAAAATGGTGTTTATTTAAGGAGCATTAAAGTGTAAGCTATAGAAGTGAAAATTTGCCGATCATAAACTTAGACAATTATTTGATGCAAGGACTAGGAATTTAGCTATATGCATTGTAATCTTAACCTTATAGGGGAATCCATTAGTACAATTTTAAGTTTGAATTTCCAAAATTTAAAGCGTTTATCAATTGTTGAGTGCATTATAGGATCCCTGCATTTTAAAGTTTATCAATATGTTTTAATACTTTTGTCATTGTTCTTGAAGTATAGTGGTTCGCACTGTTTCCGGGCACAGATCCAATTGTACTTCTGTTGAGTTTCATCCATTTGGTGAGTTTTTTGCATCTGGCTCCACGGACACTAATCTAAAGCTTTGGGACATCCGGAAAAAAGGATGTATTCATACATACAAGGGTCATAGCCAAGGCATCAGTACTATCAAATTCACTCCGGATGGCCGTTGGGTAGTTTCTGGTGGACTTGATAATGTTGTGAAGGTAATAGTACAAACATTTATTAATCAATTGTACTATATATCTTGCAATAGATTTTATTTGGTACAACTTTTGCATCCATCAACCATATGTTTACCGTATTGCCAATTTACAGGTGTGGGATCTAACTGCTGGAAAGCTTTTGCATGACTTCAATTTCCATGACGGACACATTAGTTCCTTAGATTTCCATCCGCTCGAGTTTCTTCTGGCTACAGGTGATTTAGTGACTTTTGAACGCTTAGGATGCTCTAGAGTGGTTGATGTTTATGTCTTTGCAATATCTATAAATGTATTCTCATAATCACTATCTTCTTTAATAGGATTGATACATAGAAGAAATCTCTTCTAAATGAGTGATATAAATTCTAGGGCACTAAATTAAAATTTACTTAGATTGTATAGTTGGTAGAATCTAATGAAGAACTTGTTCTACATCAGCTGTGGTCCAATAGCTCAACTTAGGGCCATTAAAATAAAGAACATGTCGAAAAAGGTAAGAGTTTTATGGAAATAACTTAATATCAACAAGATCTAACAATGGAGGTAAGTTTCATGCTTCATTTTATTCAGGATTTTGTCAGGTTTTAAATTTGGGTTTCTTTAAAAATTGACAATTAATGCTCATACCAATGGCAGTGATCTGCTCTTACTGACTTGATTATTGCATCGATAACAAATAAGGAAAGATGGTATCATTCACATTTATTTTCATTGTTTACATGAATGGATCATATATTACTGACATTAAGGAATGAGCTGTAGACTCTTAATTAGAAAAAACTAATTAAGACAAAAAAAAAAAAAAATAGAAGACATAGAAATTCAAACAACAATTATTTCGAGGTTCAGAATCCTCCTACGTCGAGATTAACTTTAACTTCATCTAGGTCAAATATATCTTTCGCATAGTTTATCTCATGAATATTTAACCACAACATTTATGCATGGAAAACCTATCAATAATTATTTTTGTGCTTTATTCCCTAATTAATAATCAAAGCCTCAACCATATCCTGCCTAGAAAGAGCAATTTATCTGTAATTGAATTAATAGAAACAAAAAATTTAAAGCACTAGGATAAATGTGATTGAACTCATGTAATAATTTCATCATACTATCTGATAGGAAAATAAAAAATAAACATTAAAGTTCCTTCTCTATCTCCCATAGTGTTAATGTCAATATGTTATTTTTTTTATAGCTGTGCTTTCTTTATCTTCAGAAGTTCTACAAACATCTTTTGCATACATATGAAAAGCAGTTGTTGAAGTTCACAAACTGTTTTGCAGGTTCGGCAGATAAAACAGTGAAATTCTGGGATTTAGAAACCTTTGAACTGATAGGATCTGCCAGACGTGAGGTATACAAACCTGCCAAATCTTTCTTCTTCTGCTTGAGAGGAAACTATTATGTTCATGTATTGTATGCTATATCTTGTGCTTGTTCTACTCTTATATCTCTCTCACAACACCTTTAGACAAGTTTCATACTACTATTTATTCTCCCAAATGCATGCACATTACGGGCATAAACATTAAACTTCAGCGGTAAGTACAAATTTTGTTGCTTTTAATTTAGATTACTTATCTGACGCATGTTACATTACTTTTTATTAGGCTACAGGGGTACGCTCAATAGCTTTTCATCCCGATGGAAGGACCCTATTTAGCGGGCATGAAGATGGTTTGAAGGTAAATTTTGATTATATCTAGACTATAAAATAAATAATGCATCGCATGTATCAGGATAAAGATGTGATTTGCAAGGCTCATATGTTGCAGGTGTTTTCTTGGGAACCTGTTATTTGTCATGATACTGTTGATATGGGATGGACAACACTTGGTGATCTCTGCATCCACGATGGGAAACTTTTAGGGTGCTCATTCTACCGAAACTCTGTTGGAGTTTGGGTAGCAGACATATCAGTAGGTCCCACTATCCTTCAGATTAATTCTTGCTTTAGTTTTTAACTTAAAACATGATCTTTCTGTAATAAATGTATATTATTTAGCTCAAAGTATGATTGTGAAAGCATACTTAAATAGCTGTGAGATGCCATTACTTATGCTATGAACTTTCCAATTCTGACATTGGAGAGGGAGCGCCAGAGCGGGGTGATTAGCGGCAACATGTGTACTTGGCATGCATATTATTCTGTAGCGGAAAAAATATTTTGAGATGCATATGTTATTTTCTGTTATCTGTTAGCTCTTTTTCTGAGTGGTAGTTTCAATGTGTCAGCTTATTGAGCCGTATGGGGATGGCTTGGATCTCAAGAAAGATGAAGGCACAGAGCAGAAACTTAGTCTTAAGGGAAGTAAACTGGAAAAAGCAGAGGTTGATCTAGGACCAACTTCTGGGTTTCGAAGCATATCTCCTGATGAGTCAAAAGAGATAAAGAATATATATATCGACTGTAAGCCACCGACTTTTTGTCTTTTCTCAGTTGCTCTTTGAAATTTAAAGTTTTGTAATTAATTAGTTACATTATTATTGCTGCATTTAGCGAGGGTATTATATGCCGATTTATTCTTTCACTTATGGTAATAATTTCTCAAACTGTCTTATAAATTTCATTACTGAAAGTGTTTTGCTAAATTTCACAAGTCTCTACCATTGCTTCAATAGGTTGTTTTAAGGAACAATGTATATGGCCAATTTCTTGAAGTGACTCGAGAGGGATGAATGCATGTCAAGGGGATACACACATTTATTCTGGTGTCTATGTATTTATAATTCTGATTACTTTGGTGATTGTGAATCTAATATAATGCTTTTTTTTTTAATGTATAAAGCTGCTGGTGGGAAGCCTGTTACTTTACAGAGATCAGGATCATATAGTTCTGCAAACGTAGGTCTCGCAGAGGAATCGAAGGAAATTTATAACCTGGAAACGGTGAAGCAGACTCCTACAACAAAAGTTCATGTAAAATCAGATGAACAAGAGACTAGAAAATCTCACTTTGTGCCAAACATTGAACCGCGGAACATTCCTGATGCTAAGGACTCACCAAAACCTGAAAAAGAGATCATCACTTTTTCAAAGACAAAACCTGGGATGTTACTTAAACCAGCTCATGTTCGGAGAGCGTCCACTGGCAGATTCGATGTTGATAGGTTGTCAGATGTGAACTCTGGAACTTTTTCTGATACTAAATGTAAATTAGACAATACAAAAGATCCTAAGTTCCAAACTGATCTTGGATCTCGGAATGAAGTCAAAGAGTCTTGTGAAGATAAACATCCTATCAAGAATGTCACCGACAAGTCTGACAAAACTGTATCTCCATACAGTTTTTTTAACCTGACAAAACGTAAGTTTTTCGTGTTAAACCACTTGGCGGATTAAAAATGCAAGTCATCACTGATTATATTTCTTTGTCCTATTTGCTTAATTTCTTTTATCTAGTCTACATTTCCTCTTACTTTGGATTATTATATATGATTAAAACTTAAAAGTTGAGTCTTTTGAGTTTACATGTGATTTGTTCCAGGTGATGAGTCCTCTATTTGCAAGGAAGAAAATATTCCAGTTAAATATGTCAATGGAGGTTTGCCATCCTTTATATATGTAGTTTTGAATTGTATAAAGCCACTGAAAAGTGAATATTTTTATATTCTATTATTGCAGTTGCTGTTGTGCGAGGAAGGACCCGTTCTCTGGTGGAGAGGTTTGAAAGAAGGGAAAGA
>NC_021160.2:2088093-2106580 GCF_000331145.2 Cicer arietinum | reverse complement strand
AAAGAGTTCAAATCAGCGAAGATCAAATTAGTCCATCCCTACCCACAATAAATGAAACAGGTGGAAAAATTTGTAATGAAGATCAAACTAATGCATCCCCCACCATGATATTTGAGATGAAAGAGAAAATTCCCCACAATGAAGATCAAACTAATGCACCCTCCTCCACAGTATTTGAGAGGAAAGAAAGAATTCCCCGCAATGAAGATCAAGCTAAATCACCCCCCTTCGCGGTATTTGAAGAAAGGGTTCCCTGCAATGAAGATCAAACTAATGCACCCCTCTCCACGGTATTTGAGAGGAAAGAAAGAATTCCTTGCGGTGTAGATCAAACTAATACATACCCCTCTAATGTATTTGAGAGGAAAGAATTAATTCCCCGTGATGAAGTTCAAACTAATGCACCCTCCTCCACCACATTTGAGAGGAAAGAATTAATTCCCCGCGATGAAGTTCAAACTAATGCACCCTCTTCCACCACATTTGAGAGGAAAGAATTAATTCCCTGCAATGAAGTTCAAATTAATACATCCCCCTCTAAGGTATTTGAGAGGAAAGAAAGAATCCCTCGCAACAATGTTCAAACTAATGCATACCCCTCTACGGTATTTGAGAGAAAAGAAAAAGTTCCCCGTAGTGAAGGTCAAACTAATGCACCCCCCTCCGGGGTATTTGAGAGGAAAGAAAGAATTCCTCGAAATGAAGTTCAAACTAATGCACCCCCCTCCACAGTATTTGAGAGGAAAGAAAGAATTCCCCGCAATGAAGTTCAAACTAATGCATCCCCCTCCACGGTATTTGAGAAGAAAGAAAGAATTCCCCGCAACGAAATGCAAACTAATGCATCTGCCTCAACGGTATTTGATAGGAAAGAAAGAAATCCCCGCAATGTAGGTCAAACTAATACATCCACCTCCACAGTAATTGAGCGGAAAGAAAGAATTCCCCGCAGTGAAATTCAAACTAATGCACCCTCCTACACGGTATTTGAGAGGAAAGAAAGAGTTCCCCGCAATCAAGATCTAAACAATATGCCCTCTGTTCCAAACACAACAACTGAAATTGATAAATCATCCACTCCCAACATACCGGTAAACTTTTATCTCAGTTTTCACTGTAGCTTGTACATTTTTGTTAAAAATTTGTTTATTATGTATAGATCAAGTCTATAGCTTTCTAGCCTGCAACTATTCAATTGAGAATTTTGTAGGCTTGATAATTTTATATACATAATTTTGGTCATGTTTTAAAATCTGTCATTTAGCATGATATTAGAAAAATATGTATGTTTCTTGGTTTCTTCATTTCTCTTGTGCATATGTTATTGGCTTCCTCTTCTTGCTTTTGTTTTGTTGAGTAATATACTATAAAGTATTTAGGAAGGTCTAAATGTTTAAGAGAGGGGTTTCTTGTCTTCTTACAAAAAAAAAAATGCAAACCTTTACATTTATCATTAATACAAGCGTGAGAAATCATACTTTTTAGCAATGTTTTGAAAATCAGACCGAAGATTGAACCGATGAGACCCCAAGCTCATGATTCAATTAGTTTAGCCACTGTTGGAATGACCTACAAATAAAAAAGTACAATTAATAAATGCAAAAAAATAAAAAACGGTTGATCTGGTTCAACCAATTTCTACCAGACAGGAGTACAACCGGACTCAAAACAACCGGCAAACTAGCTGGTTCCCGGTTGAACCAGTTGGTTTGGTTTATAAAACATTGCTTTTTGGTTGAGAGCATAGTACAAATACAATGAATCACCTCTTGCCACTGTAGACTTTGATAGGTAGTTTTTACTTCTTAAGTCTTCACACTCCTCAAGCTGGAAGCTTAGTTAAAATAGGAAGCCTAAGCTCATCAAAATAAAATAAAGCATTCAAATCTAGGCACTAATTTGATATATTTGCTAATAGCGGGCAACACGTGAACTAAAATAACCAGCAATTTACAAATACTTGGACTTTTTTGAAGTTATATTATTTCAGGAACTAATCTTACAACCCAGACAGTTTTAGAGACTATTTTGGGGTTTGCTAAAATACTAGACCTATAAAAAGTTCCTTAATGCATCGAGAATGAACTGCAGTTTAAAGGCTATATGTTTTCATTGTCCAGTTGGAGCAATCCGTAATCGATCTGAAATAGCCAAATAAAAAGTATTAATCCCTGCATAAAAACATCCTAGTGGCACTGCTCAATTGTTATTGCTTTTCTATTTTGGTTTCTCTGAATTTCACCGACTTTTTTCTTCTATAATGTACAAAATAGAGAATAAAATATCATTTGTTTTGAAAGTATGTAAAAGATCCGAGACAATCATACACTCTCATTTTCAAAAATTGTTGCGTTGGGGTTCTTTAACTAAGTCATGTAAATTTTGTTATATAATATTTTCAGAAAGTCGAACCTCAAGTTTCTCAAAAGGATTCAAACTCTCCAAATGAAATGGAAATAATTGAAGGTCTGATGCAAACACATGATGTCACATTAAGTACTCTTCGTTCACGGTTGACAAAGTTACAGGTAATTTTAGCTAGCCATTAATATTAATATTTTTTTGTGTGCGTGTCTCTTTTAATTAAGAAATTCATATTGTTTTCGTCTGTATTGTGATTGTAATGTGTATTTGTAGGTCGTGCGGCATTTTTGGGAGCGCAGTGATATCAAAGGTGCTATCAATGCTTTGAGAAAGCTGCCAGATCAATCTGTGAGTATTTTTTGCAATGTGTATTTGTTCTGTATTTACTGATTTCTATTTTCCAACTATAAACTAATGGTTTTCATATTGTATGTATAGTCCTGAAAACAATTTCATCTTGATGCAGGTTCAAGCAGATGTTATTAGTGTGCTTGTGGAAAAGATGGAGATTCTTACATTAGATTTACTTTCTTCCTTGCTTCCTGTACTCACAGGCTTGTTGGATAGCAAGACAGAAAGGTAATTTTTCATCAATACAATGGCTTTGAAACTCATGGTGCAAGTTGAATATGAACCTAATATATTTACGCACACGTGTTTTCATATTTACATCAGCACAATGGTCGTCATTGTAAAAAAAAATTGTGACTGTGAAGCATTGACTCTATTCTTATTGTGCAGACATGTAAAGGTGTCACTGGATATGTTGTTAAAGTTTGCTGCAGTTTTTGGTCCTACAATAAATGCAACCATCTCAGCACCGCCCTCGGTTGGGGTTGATCTGCATCGAGAGCAAAGGTGGGCTCCATTTTCACATAATTTTTTCTTTCTCTATTATATGTACTAGTTTACATATAAAAAAAAATCTAATTTGTATGAAATCTTGAGGACAGACGAGAATGCTGCAACAAGTGCTTTATGGAACTGCAAAAAGTCCAAAGGATTCTTCCAATATTGATACGGTAATCTTGTTCGGCTCATGACTGCATTGAGTAAAATGGTGTTTTGTAATTCTTTGAACAAAGTGTTACTTCATTTATTTGCATATGTAGATACAGAAAACCAAGACTTAGCTTCTATTTTTGGTCTTGATTATTTGATGCAGGAGGGGTGGTATATTGGCCAAATCATCTCTAGAGCTAAATCTTGTTCTTCAACAATCCTAACAGAAGATGTTTATATGAACTTCATTCAATTTGTGAAGGAGCAACTTGGCTCGTTATACCTGTAGACAGGATCGTGTGCAAAACACAACGCTTTCATGTTGGATTGTTGTAATCGTAACCTTACCGCCTACAATTTTGTCTTGGTGATTTTATCGGTTTGTTGTCATGATCGGCTTCGTTGATGGAAGAGCATGAGGCATTTGTGACATTGTCTTGTTTTAGACACTTGAAGGTGGAGAGGAAGCAGCCATCTAAGGATCTTGGTCTTCAACAATTGTGAAAGGCTAGTGAGTGGTCTTGGCTATTATTGTTTGTATGTAATTCTTGTTTTTCTTCAAATTGTTCCTTCTAGATGGTAGTGATATTGACCCCTATTTGAGGTTTGGCTATCAACAAATGTATGTACTAGCAATGCTTATTTCTATGTATATCTCATATCCTATGTTCAATGAAATGGATTTTCAATTTGTTTTTTTTGTTGTTGTTCAAACTACTCTAGAGGTGGTTTATTATTATTATAATAAATAAATATCAACTAGAATGAGTCCTTTTGAATCTTTTGCTCATATAATGCTGGGTAACACTCCTAGACTTGTTCCTTAGGCTTTTTGTATTTTTCTTCTTTTCATTAAAAAAATACATAAATACTGTCGTTTTGGACTACGTTGGAAGTCATAATATATAAGTAACATTTTTTGAAGAAGCGAGATAAGTATGGTTGGTCTTTGGTCTATGTATATAAGTGGCTGAGTTGCAATCGCAAAAGCCAACCAAAAGAGCTTTATTTTATTAGTACATTTGATTTGATAGTGATAGCTAATTAATATTAGTTATTGGTCAACATTGCTTTTAATGTTATTTTCATTAGGAAAAAGAAAAGGACGCGACATGATATTTATTCCTTAGGCTAAAATCCGACGTGGATGCTGCTTAATTTGTGAGGCCACGTTCACGGGACACTGTGGCATGGGAAGTGCCACGTAACCTAAGGTCAACTCTTAATTTCTACTGGTCTATAATATTTGTTGTGATTTGATACGTAAGATTTGACCCTGTGAGTAATAAATTAATTAATGTTAATTATTGAATATTTCATAAATAGTTGTTATTTTATGTATATATTTGATCAATTATGATTGTTGTAATGTTAATTCATTTACTTCATTAATTTTTTATTTTAGAGAAATTGAAGTATGATATTTAATATGTTCATATAATTCTATAATTATAAAAAATATAAAATGAAATACTTTGTTAAAATAATAGAATTTTTTTATATATAAAATTTAAAATGAGAAAATAATTCTCGATCTTTTATAAGAATATTTATAATTAAAAATTGTATATAATCATCTAAAATGTAAACAAATATTAATTATTTTTAACCATATATTTTTTTTGACAAAAGCATATTCTATTTTGCCCATCAATGCGTGCCGTGTAATAACCACGAGAAGAACCAAAATTCATGATAATAATAATTAAAAAAAACAAACAAATCGTTAGCTTATAACGGATGAGGTTGTAGGATTACAATTGCCTAAAAAAAGTTTGCAGGATTTCAATAGATTTGTTAAATAATCAATTTTTCAAAAAAATATATCTTATATCGTTTTTTACTAGTTTATATTTTTTAATATAATATTTTAACTCCGTCAAAAAGAAAAAGCATATTGTTTGTATTTTCGTTTTTAACCTTCTCATTTTAATTTAATTGAATGTATAAATCACACTTAAATAGAACAATATTTACTATACATTAATAAATTTATTTTTAACTAAATAAAATCTAACACTAATACTTTTGTAATACAAACATTGAGTCAACAAATATTATAATACAACTATTTTGTAAAGCATGGAAAGTTAAATAAAAATATTATTTTACAATTATAAATCAATTTGATGGTAATAAATAATTTACTTACTTTAATACAAGTTTTAAAAGTTTAATTTATAACATCTTACAGGACAAGATCATTTGACATCACAGTGTGAATTAATATTATGACACATTTGATATTATTTATCGTATAATTATTTTATAAAATCATCTATTAGATTAAATACTACAATCACATAGATTATGTTTATAAAATATATCATTTATCTAAAATCATTAGATATATCAATAATTTTATAGAATAATTTTAGAATAATGTCATTATAGATATAATCTATATTATAATAACTTTCAATTTAATAGTGTATTTTTTAATATATATATATATATATATATGACATACAAAATTATCAAAGATGTCATATAATAAGTTTGACACTATGGTGTTAATTAATCTCGTCACTTATTAATTAGTTAAAGAGTTAATGTTGTCAAATATTTCAAATTTAAATTATAAAAATATTTGTAACTATTTCTGTCCTTAATAAGACTTCTTTTAATTTTTTAATTATATTAATTTTTTACAATTATACCTCTATTATATTATATATTTTTCTGCAAGTTGTAACAAATAATACAATAAAAATATAATATAATTTTTTTCTTTTTAAAAGTAAACTAGTAAAACAATTCAAATTGCTAATAAATTTAATATTATAGTCAATTTTCTTAATTAGTGATTTAATCAACATAGTTTTCTATATAGAGACATATGCAGTATTATCTATTAGTCATTCACCATCAACTAACTTATTTTTTCTAGTCTTTACCATTTAATTTTCAAGAGAAAGAGATTTTGGTAATTTGAAGTTCTTTTGGAAAGTAAACAAATTTTGACAAAATTTATTCCAATTAATATTTAAATTCAGATTTTTCTCATGGATTCTTTTTTTTATCTCGTATGGTTATGTACTATCAAATAACTTATTACTGCCAACATTCATACATATACCAACATCACTTTGAGTAAATTTCAAGAATTAAGAAAGTTGTTTGTAATATTAAATTTGTTGAAACGTAATATAATTTTACAAATTTACTTAAAAGATAATTAGTTAATGATTTTAAAATGTATTAATTACATATTACAAAAAAAATAAAATATAATTAAAAATACGTTAGTAAAAAAATAATTAATACAGTTAAAAATTTAAAAGAAGTTTTATAAAAAAAAAAAAATCACGAGAATCTTATATTTAAATACAAAGGTAATATCTATTGCTATAAATAATAACTTTTTACGTGTCATAATAATTGTTGCAATTACAAAAGAAAATATTTTAAAATAAATTTATTTTTAATATAATTTTAATTTATTTTTACCAATTTTACCCTCTAATTAATACTATATATATTATTTCTAATTTATTATATTTTTAATTTACATATAATAATTAGAATCAATCAATTATTTATAAAAATAGTTCAACAAAAATATTATTTTTTCTTTTGTTAATCCTATAAGTATAAGTTGGTTATTACTGAGGTAGAGAACAAAACTTGTTCAAGTATATTATTAGGCCTCAGCCTTTCCTATTCTCAAAAAAGCTCCTAAATCAATAAGATGACAACCAAATCATTAATGGAAGAGTATTAGAAAAGTGGTGAAGGACATAACCGTAATTTCACTAGGAATACCTCATATAAACCACCACATATAGAGAGAGAAAATAGGGGATAGAGAGAGAAAGAAAATACCCGTAATTAGGAAAATAGAATTGTCAATTGGTTCATCGTCCATTATTTGCTTTTTGATGTTATTCTTGTTGCTATTGTTTATGTCATCGTCGTTGTCTGTTGCGAGTTTCTCACTCTTCAAACTTCAAACCTTTCAAATAGAATCCCTTAGCCCCTAATCTCACGCTTAGTCTCTTAACTAATTTTACATTCTCTTACACAAAAAATTAACCTCGTAAAACCACCTTAAACCAACAAAAACCGCCATTCCCACAATTCCCGCCGGAAAACCGCTTTTACAATTATTTCTCCATAGCCAAGTCGTATAATCCAGGTTTCCGACACCGGTAAGTTCGATTTTTAAGGTTACTGGAGAGGACGGTGGTGATTTTTTGTTTTTGTTATTTTATTTTTTATTGAACGAGGGCGGCGTTTGCTAACGTGAGCCGGGTGCGCAGGTTGTTATTTTAAAAAAAGGAAGGTAGTGGTGGTTGTTATTTTTAATCAGGAACGTACACGTGGACAATGATGGGAACGAAGGTGATGGGTAGATGGGGCACCTGGGAGGAGCTACTCCTCGGTGGGGCCGTTCTCCGCTACGGGACACGAGACTGGAAAGTCGTCGCCGCCGAGCTCCGATCACGAACCGTTTGTCCTTACACTTTTACCCCTGAGGTATTTATTAATTAAATTATTAAATTAAATACATTTGAATTTTCTTTTTAGAATTCTTTGTGTGTTTCCAAAATAAAAAAAGTTTTAAAAAGATAGAAGTCACTCACATTATACTCCTATATCTTTTATACTCTAAATTAGAAATTCGTTGATTCTTTATTGTTTTATTGGTAGTGGTTACATGATGCCATTGTGTTTTGTTACCAAAACAAACAAATAGTACCAATGTGCTTTCTTAATATGGGATATCTTCGTTAAGGAAAAAATATCTTATAATTAATTATTTTGACGCAATCTTAGATTTAATTAAACATTCATGCATTTGACATACTACTATATAGTACTAATAATTTAATAATTAAAAGGATTGATTGTGAGATTTGTAATTGGTTTCTTTAATTAATTTCCATTATTTGTTTTTTCAGTTTTTTGTAGTAGTTGATTTCGGCTTTATGGCAAATTCGCAATTTTATACACTAATAAAAAGTAAGGAGAATTAAGACAAAAAAAAAAGTAAAGAGAAAACTAATTTTCGTCTAATATATTTTATAATCTCCTGCCAAGGTCCCGGAAGCTTCTGCGCAATTTTTCTATATTGAAGCGTTACAAAATAACCATATCATAATCTTCTAGTCAAAGACATGTGTTTAAGGTAATGTTTTACATCAAGGGGTATAAATGGAAATCATACGTGCAAAATAAAGATATAAGGAGCATGTACTAAAAAAAAATATAAGGAGCATGTACTAAAAAAAAATATAAGGAGCAAAACCAGAGAGCACTTCAGGCATTTTTTTTTTTGCTTTTAATAGTTCTAAGGCATATTTAAAAAAAAATAAAAAATTGAGCATAATCATCACGCGCTAGCGATTCGTGAGCAGTCCCTCTTTGACTCATTATAAGCGGATTTCGTTGCTTATAATTATTCCAATTCCAATCACTCTAATAATAAGTTATTCGTTATCAAAATTAAGTAAAAATTAATTAGTCAACGAATATTTAGACATTATAAATTGTTTATATTTAGACTGTTTTATGATTCGTTATAGAAATCAAAGATTGAGTGTTATAATTTAATAAAAAAATAGATTGAGTTTTATAAAAAAATATCAAAGATTGTGACGCCATGCCAATAGTAAAATTCGTGGACATTGCTAAGTAAAGAATATTACTACTCCCGTATCAAAATTATGTCACATTTGACTATTTTAAGTGTATAAGAAAGATCATGATTTTATTAAATTTATAATTTTTTTTAAGTTTGTTATAGCCATATAAGGTATGATTTATGTTAAAAACTAAAAAAAAAAAAAAGAAAATGCATCTAAAATTTTAGATATATTAGTAATTTTACCGAATCACCTTATTAATCATTCATATATTTCAATTATTATAAATATAAAGTGAAAAAATAATAAATTGATAGTGATACTTATGATATTAATCAGATAATACAGTTATAAAAGAAATTTAAAATATATTAAAAAACTAAAGTGATAATTTTGAGAATAAATTATTTTTGCAAATATCCCAATTATTATTATTATTATTATTATTATTATTATTATTATTATTGTTATTATTATTATTATTAAAAGTATATTAACTAAAAATAGGTTTTAGAGGGCCAATTGTTGACAGATGCTGACCACTTGGTTGAAATATGTCACAATGACTAATACATCGTCACTTGCACATGGTCACTTAGGTGGCACACTTCTTTTTGCTTTGTTCTTTCTAATGATATTGATAATGGCCAAACCTCTCTTTTATAAAATTGCTAATCACCAATGGCACATGGCTTAGCTAATTCTCGACAAGCATGTTACATACTTAGTTACACTAAGTAGTTATTGTTTTTCTAATCGACTCTAAGTGTTTGTAATATTTGATTTAATTAACTCTCTTGATTATTAGAATCATTCAATTTAACTTCTTTCTTACGTCATTTTCTTTCTAAAAAATTTTATTGGAATAATTTTCATGGAAATTTAATTAATTTATTTTTTCTTTTTCCATCGATTATTGAACAATTTGTTCATTTTCTTCTTATTCTTTCTCCATTCAAAACTAATTTTTTTCCCTTTCTATATTTTCTTCTCTTTCTCTATCAAATTCCAAGTTAAAATTATCTCGTATTGATGATGATAATAAAAATAAACACATCAAGTAATGGACATTAAGGGCAACGTGTTTGCCAACAAAACTTTATCAAAACCCAAGACTTCTTCGATTCTTTGATATCAATCTTGTTTCAACCTCAATAATTTTCATCAAGTATGAAAAAGATGGAGTCAGGTGCATTATTCAAATTTTTCTCATCATTAAACTCAAGAATATATGCTATTAAAACATTTGTTGGAGAATTTTCAAGAACACCACCAACATTTGGTGATAAAATTCTTTCTTTTTAGCCAAATTGACATTAAAACAATGCATAGAAGTGTAGATTCTGGATTCAACACTTACTAACAAAAATAAATCAAAATTGTTCTTGTTTCTATAGATTTGATTCAACACCTATTGCAAAAAAAAGGGAACAAATCAGGAGATGAATAAATCTTCCAAAAAAAAAATTAGTTGGTGTTTCTGACGTTCAAAAATCTTTTAGTCGATGTATTTTTGGTATTCAAAATATTTTAGTTGATTTATTTCCGGCATTTCAAAATCCTTTAGTTGGTGTATTTTGACATTTCATACGTTTTATAATCAATGTCTTTTTCAACATTTTTTTCTTGACATTTTTCAAGTTTGAAGTGTAATAAACACATTCTACCTTGAGAGGATGTTAGATATCTTAGTCGGTTAATTAGTTAAGTTAGTTAGTTAATTACACTAGTCAGTTAGTTATTTTACATAAGTTAGTTGTTTATCTAATTGACTATATAAGTGTTTGTAACCCTTGATGTAATTAACTCTCTCAATTATCAATATCATTCAATTTACTTATCTCTATTTCTCTTTTATCAACACCTTAACTCAATCCTTTTACTTAATGCAAGCTTTAGGTGGCATTTTTCTATAAAGAAAAACAAAGTTGAAAGAAAATTACTAGGTGTTTGTTAATTAATTAAAGTAGAAATATTATTACTTTTGTAGGTATGTAAAGCCAAGTATGAAGACTTGCAAAAACGGTATTCTGGGAGCACGTGAGTTGATTTTTTAATATTATTTTTTTATAAACTTTTCTAAGGTACTTGTTAGTACATGTATATATAATTAAGCTTTAGATTTAATGAAATATACAGCCTTTGAAGATTTCATAGAAGTTGTATGTTGTTGTGTTGTGTCTCATGGTAAAATGACAATAGCAGGGCTTGGTTTGAGGAGCTTAAGAAGACAAGAGTAGCTGAGCTGAAGAGAGCTTTGGAGCTCTCTGAAGATTCAATTGGGTTAGTTTTTCAAGTTACTTTTTACTTAAGAATTAACTGTCTTGGTTTAGTAAGTTTACAAATAGCTTTATTTGAGGTCTCTTTAATCAAAGCTTGAATTCTGCACAGTTTTACAAGAGAGTAGTTTTATAATTAAAAGTATATAAAAGTGCAGTTTTTTTTGCAACAGTATACAAGTGCAGTTACTTATTTAGATTTTAATAATCTTCATTAATTAATAATTTTTTTTTAAAATTAAATGGTTTTAAAAAATGATTATATGAAATTATATCACAGTCATTTTTCTTATTTTTATTTGATATATGTCCAAGGTTTAAATGTCCAAGGTTTAAATATGTTTTTAGTCCTTACAACTATACTATTTTTTGTTTTTAGTCCCTGCAATTTTGTTTTTGTTTTTAGTTATTACAATTATACTACATTTAGCTTTTGGTCCTTGGTATTTTATTTAACTCCCTGCAAAATTTGTTTATGTTGAAATTAGTCCTTGTAATATGTAGAATATTTGATTTTAATCCCTCAAAATAAGCACTATCATGAAATTAAAGAGACCAATTTCAATATGAGTAAACTTTGGATGACTAAAACACAATTGCAAGGACCAAAAGCAAAAAATGCTATATTTGCAGGGACTAAAGTCATAGGATAAATAATTAAATATGCTACTCTATCCAAAATTATAGGGGGCAGGGTTTGTGCATGCTTTAGAATTCACTGTCTTAATTTTTTGGTTTAATTTACACTTTACAAATATCTTTGTTTCAGGTCTCTTCAATCAAAGCTTGAATTCTTGAAGTCCGGTAAGAATGAGAAAAAAGATGATTGTGAAAATGGATCAAGAAGTCCAGTATCGCATGTACCTTCTCATAAATTGGAGAGAGTTGAATCTTCCACTAAAGAGACATCAAAAGACGGGCTTTCCGCCGGCAGTTTCACACACGAAATGAGGACAAACTGGTCTCCTGAATGCCATGTTCCAGCTCGGTCCGTCGATGATATAGAAACGAAGCCTGAAGTTTCACAATCTTCCGAACAAGTTAAAGTTTTGAATGTAGATAATTTGGCTCATATATATGAAGGACTAGGAGTAGTAGGAGCAAGTTTTAGAAAAAGGAGAGGGAAGAGGAAAAGGAAGGATTGTAGTAAAAATATTAAGGAAGCAAGTGTGGGAGAAAGTGACTTATTAGATTCGACCGATGTTATTTCGTGGTGTAAAGAAAGTTCTACTACTAGTAACTGTGGTGAAGTTGCCAAATCTTGTGCCGATGTAAATGATCGAAATAAGAACTTGAAAAAGCATTGCACAGAAGATATGATTGAGATTTTAGATTCGGTTTTTGAAACTAAAGGTGCATCTGCCTTCCGTCGCAGACTTGATGGTCAGGTATGTGTAATTAGAGAGTCTTCTTTTAATAAAGCTTTTGATGTTAGCTCTATTAGTTTCTTAGATGATATGCAGATGCTCTAGATTTAGCAAACTGCTTATGGATTTTGATTTTTGACCTTTAGTGGCTAGAGATATTTGTTTCCTGTTCTCTAGGGTGTGCTTATTATGGTTAAACTATGAGGGTTAGGGGGATGTAAAAATATGAAAATAACATAATTGGTTACTATGATAATAAAAATGAAGTGATTAGCATAGTTGGTTAAAATGAAGTGAAAGAGAAATAGGTGAGGCTCAATGTTTAAGACTAGTCTTCACAGAAAACATTTAATGGTCCTGTACGTCTTAATATTTAGGAAAAGTATTTTTTTTCTTCTTAAAGGATATGTAATAATCAATAAGCTTTATATAATAGTTTATGAGAATTCTACATTGCATTCTCTAGTTTTGCAAAAACATTTCACTGACTCACCTCATTCTTGAACTTCATTGCTCAAAGAACTTACAAGCAATTATAGGAACTTATCATTACCCCATAATCACTCACCTCTATTTTACACTTAATCAATGTTCACACTCTCCTACCACTACCATTATTCCATTTACCAAGCACACCATTAAGTTGCCAATGTAGAATTTGCATTTTATTTATTTTGAAACTTTTAAGCAATGAAGAGATTTCTACAAGGCATTATGCAGTCGTAGGATAACTAGTGCATTGATTCCTATTTGAAAACAGAAGAGAGGAAGGTACAAGAAAATGATCCGGCGGCACATGGACTTTGACACTATAAGGTCAAGAATTAGCAATCAAACAATTAAATCAACCATAGAACTATTCCGAGACTTGCTGCTACTCGCCAACAATGCCTTAGTCTTCTACTCGAAGAACACTCGCGAACATAAAACGGCTCAACTTCTAAGAGACATAGTCACCAAAAAAATGAGGGAGAGTTTCAAGGATAATACTATTAGTAGCAGAAAAGTCACTCAAGTTAATGAGTCTATGAAATTACCAATTAATAATCTTCATGTGAAACCAAGAAGTGTAAGACCAGGTAGCAGAAAAATCACTGCAAAAGCGATTGATGGTAACAACTCTGCATTTGGGATGACACAAGGAGCTAAGAAGCCCAGTAAAGCTGATTCTCCGCCTTCGGTTGAATCCTTAACTGTCACAAAGAAAGCTGCTTTTGGTAGACCGAAAAAAGTTGGGCGCGTGACTTCAGGTCAAAAGACTACTACTACACCGATGAAAGGAAGGAAAAGAGTTAGAACAAAGTCGTAGTGCTTTAAGGTTAATCAATATAGTTTTATTTCTTTGTACAAAGATTTTACCCTTTTTGGTTAGGTGTTTTTTTGTTTAGTTTAATGAAGGAGGAAGGTTAATGCAATTAACCAAAATGAACTTGGGTTAGAATTTAGATAGATGCATGAGGGAAACTAACTATAAAATATATGAAATAGTTCTTAGGTTAACTAATGTGGATAAGTTTCCAATCAAAGTAGTTACATGTTTTATTTTTGCTAGCACCAAAGGGGCTAAAACTACTTGTAAATTGTAAGCAAGGGTTTCTTTAGCAATGGATATGACTTGCTATTAACTACTTTAGTCTTTTACTTATGAATGCAAAATTGAGATGAAGTGATTAACGAGTATAATAATTTCAGTTTATTTTCTTACCAAAGTTTATGTTAGGGTACGTTTGGTCGAAAGTGTTATTCAAATAAACTACCACAATTAATTGTGTTATTTGGACATTTTGGACATCGTATCTTAACCAGTAAACAAATGAGTGTGGACATCAAATCCAAAAAAGAATAAAAGAACAAAAAAATATAAAACTAAAAAATCGTAAATCTGGGAAATTATGTGTCCTAGAAACATTTCTAAAACTAAAAATATGAAATGAATAATTTTTCTTAACTCAACTATGAAATGAATAATTTTTCTTAACTCAACTATGAAATGAATAATGTATATAGACTTTAAGTATTTATATGATTTATCGAACTGTTGTTCTGGCTGAAAATCGTATGTAAAACAGAGGACACTATTGTTTTTTTAAAACCAAAAGAAAGTAATCGATGAACTTTTTCTATAGACAGTAAAATGGTCAAGGTAAAGTAAAATGGGCATATTGAAATACATCTTTGGGGCTACTTTCCACACCCCCTCCCCCTTAATTATTCTTACAAAATCATAAATTCATTTGAGGAGTCTCTGACATTTGTTTATAAATTCATCATGGAGATTTATTTTTTGTCAACTATCATTTTTTATTTTTAAGTAGGAAATAAAAAAGTAGGGGCCCAAAACCTTAATCAGTGGTCCAAATATTATACGCGGGCCGGGTAAAAAAACCTTTTCTGTGGGAACAAAAATCATTGACAATTAAATCAACCATAAAACTATTCTGAAACTTGTTGTGAATCCTATTTTTGGAAAGATTTTTGGTTAGGTAGTGAGGAGTTAAGAGGTTGTTTTAACCGGTTATTATATAGTTAGGACTCTTTTATTTAGTCATAGGACTCTTAAAAGAAATCAAAAGTTGAATTGAGTTGCTTAAATTAAATTGAACTGTACCAAAAAGAATTGAATTATGATGGGCAATTGATGAACTGAAGTTGTTGAAAATTTCGCTTTAATTTTGATATATCATATCCATGGCATCGCAGTAGTTCCATTGCGTGAAAAATGAGGATGATTGCTTCAAGTTTTTTGAGACATACACGTTCAATTTAAAATAATAAATTGAGAGTTTCTAAAGTTTATTGAAATTAGGAAGATTAATTCTCCTCTATTAATCACATTCAATAAAGAAGTTATGTTCTTTTCTTATAAATAAATAGGAGAATGTGTGAAGAGTTGGATGATACAATTCAAGTGAAAAAATTCTAAAAGAATTAGAGAGTTCTTATATATCATTCTTCTTTTTTGAGAGAAATAAATAATTTCTATAATATCTGAATGATAATATAGAGAGAATTTGTATATTATCAAAATGATGAGAATGTTAAAGAGATCCTCATAGATTAGGAGAAACATTCGATTCTACTTTATATGATCAACTAAGATCAATATGATCAATTAAGATCAATCTAAACATTTGTAAGATATTAAACTTCTAGATATCCTACTTGTATAATTTCAAAAAGTGATGAAAACTATGGATGATTAGTAGGACTTATTTATACTAACCCTCGACATTCATAGAGATCGTCAGATATTCAGATAAACATTCGTAATACTCAAAATTTATAAAAATTTACAATTTTTTAAATTTGTATGTAGAATTTTGATGATATGATTTAAATTAACAATTTATTATTACAACATGAAGATAAAACAATTGCAATCAATTTTAATATAATACATACATACATAATATTTTACAAATTTATAAAAAATACCGTGTGATAGAAATATATAAAACTAGTCTTATTTTACTTTTACATTTGGGTGGTTTAATTTCAATTATTACTTTAAAAGTAAAATAACATAACTGTAGTAATCTTATCTAACATATATGTCGTAATATTTTTTTAAATTTAGTAGAGCTACTATATTATCTATTCACAATGTAAAAATTCAATTTTGTATACAAGTTTATTTTAAACATGCTAATGCACTCATACCTTAATTATGAGAAGATTTTGCAATAAGATGAAGGTCAGATCTAGTACCCCTACAAGATTATAAAAAATTATTTTAATAATATTATTATATTTATTTTCCATTTTCATTAAATTTTATGATGCTATATATTTTCTTCTATAATTAATTTCATTTTTATTCGTGACAACTACAATATTAAAAGATATTTATTTACATGAATATTATGAAAAATAAAACGCACAGTCGAGTTTATATATTCTAAATTTATTTAATCATTATAATTAATACATTTTATAAAAATGAATAATATTATTCTTTATAAAATTGGTAAACAACTCCATAAAAAAGATACGACTGGGGGAGAAGCTTTGGAGGTGTGTTAGGTGAGGTTGGCTCCCTGCCACAACACATTTTCAATTTCAAACATAAGAATCACATTCAGTGGCCAAATTAATTTAAAATATTACTTTTGCTGCCACCATGATTAATGATTAATAATACCAACTGCCCCATCCTTTTGCAAACGATATACAATTATTCAATAGGGTACAAAGCTATCAACATAAGCTAAGTTATTTATCATATATATGGGCTTATAGGTTTTTTTTATTACCGAATATTGCCTTTTGAATAAAACTTAATCAATATCCCTTTTTTCTTACAAGAAAAGAAACTGTTGGTTTTTGTTTTTTTTTTGGGTCTTAATTATTGAATTCTTTTATAAAATGAAATAATTTATATATATTCTGGTTGGAAAATTTTGACATATTCACCTATTTTTTGACGCGTGTACCTGATTAATCATACTATGCATCCGGCCAAAATAAATAAATATACCATGTATTTTGCAAAAATTATAATCAATAACTTGGTTTTGGTTGACTATGAATAGAGAATAAGCTTTGGTATGCGAAATGCAGGTGGCATCAATTTACCAGAAAAAGCTATTCAGGCCAAATTCAATAATTATATTGGTCCTGTTTGTATTAGATTTTTTTATTTATTTTAAATAAAATAATTTTGATGTTATATTTTCAAAAGATAAATTTTATTATAATTTACCTAAACAAATAGAAATTATTTATTATTAATTAAAAAAATAATTTAAATATTCATTAATAGAGATTCATACATGACAAAAATTATATATTTTTTAAAAAGGTATCTTTAAAAATTAATTTTTAAGAAAAACTTTTTATTTTAATTCTTTTTTATAATTTTATTATTCAAATTTTTTTTAACAAATAGATGAAATACTTAAAATATAATTTTAAGATAAATTATTTGAATCAAAATTTCATTTGAAGCTTTATTTTTAAAATTATTTTTTAAAAAAGTTATAACAAAAATAAATAATTTTATAATTTTTTTTAAAAAAAATGTCATAATTGAGCCCATTATAATTAATAAAAATGTGTGTTTTTTTTTTTTGTGGTGTATAATTGCACAACTCTTGGTTGCTGTAAGAACTATGTAAATCAAATATTTTTCTTAGGATTTTGCTTTCATAGCTCTTTGTGATTAATTTTTTTTTTTGCATGAACAAGCATTTTTGTAATTCCATTATTTTGTTTACCTTATTGAAAATTTTTATATTTTATTTCTTACATTTTTTAGACTAAATATTTTATTACTCACATACTCTCTAAAGAAGTAAAAAAATAAAATTAAGTCAAATGCAGACATTTGTTTTAGATTAAAAAATAGATTGTAAATGAACAACAGTCAACAACAGTTGGTGATTTAATAAATGTCAAGCACTAAGTTTTGCCATAGTGTATATGTGATGTGAAGCACTATTATCAATTACTACATAGAGTACTTACATTACAATTAGAAGGCTTTTCCTTAATTAGAGGCAAGCATGAATAACACAAACATAACACATTAATGACACTTTAACTTGAGCTATTATATTATCACGAATAACCAATTTAACAACCACACGTTACACTCCATTTTCCATTCATTTGTTTTTGAGAGAACCTGTAAGTGTCAACTTCACGTGGTTGGTTTCTACAACGAATTCATCCACACATACGTAATATATACGTGATTTTTTTAATATAACATGACTCACACAATGTTTTATCGTCATCGAGCTAAATTTTATGAGATGCTCTGTACTCAAATAAAAATCATCCAAGTCTCTAAACAAACGGGCCATTTGTTAATCACTTAAAAGCGATTAATTATTATTATTATTATTTTATTTTTATTGACTTTGATCACAAGTGTATTTAGGGA
>NC_021160.2:2039698-2087266 GCF_000331145.2 Cicer arietinum | reverse complement strand
AAATAAGAAGGTATTTTATGATGAGAAATTTTAATATTCAAATTTTGACCACATAATTATACATAATAAATATTATAAGAAAAAGTCACGTGACTTTTTTAAGTCACTTAAATAATTTTTAATCATGACTATGTATATTTATATTAATTAATTAATTATTAAGTCAAGAGTTAATTACTTTATATTAATTAGTTATTTGTTTGATTAATTATATAAATATTTGTAACATTCAATGTAATTAAATCTCTCAATCATTAATATTATTTAATTTATTTTTCTATTTATCTCTTATCAATTATTTAAATTAAGAATCATAATAGTAATATTATATTATAAAGTAGTTATTCCGCTATATTCTTTCCATTTCAATATTTTCATGATAAATTTTTTATTGAAGCATTTTTCTCCTCCTCAATCGCGTTCTTTCTTCATCAACACTTTGTTGTTTTATCTCCAATTCAACATTCATAATATAGATAGTCAAATGTAAAAATCATATTTCTTCGCGTACTAATTTTCGGCCTTTCAAATTATTTTAATTGATGAATTTCAGCATTATAAATTCTTTTTAGTCGATGTCTTTTTGACATTTTTTTTCTTCTTGAGATTTTCCAAGCTCAAAGTGTATAAACACATTATAGTTTGAGGGAATGTTAGATATATTGGTTAATTAGTTAAGTTGGTTAGTTAATTATACTAATTAGTTAATTATTTTATACTAATTAATTATTTATCTAATTAATTATATAACTATTTATGACATTTGATATAACTAATTCTCTCGATAATCAATTTTATTCAATGAACTTTTTATTTTTCTCTTCTCAATTATTTAATTGAAGAATCGTAGTATAAAATAAAATTATTTAGATAACATATATTAATTGGTTAAAAAGAAATAGAAAGATAGTTTTCAAAGATAAATAGTTATATAATATTATATAAGACACATAAATAGTTAACAAAAACAAATTATATTTTGTACTATTATAAACTAATACTCAACAATTGTCCAAAACTCTTATCCAAAAACATATTATTTTATAGAAGTAGAAATTTATGTTTGTTATTTTTCTCAAAGTAGAGACAATAACTTGATTGATACTCATTTGATAAAATCAACTAAAAATAAAAAATTATATTTATGAACTTCAATTTTCGATACTATTATAGTTTTAAATAATTTTTAAATATTATCTATTATAAATTATATATTATAGTGTTCAATCAAAATATTTTTCGGTTAACTATTAAAAAAGAATCTAAATTTCACATTAATAAAATTAATAAAAGATAAAACTTTATAAAAAGAATCTCACTTTTCATTTTACAAACCCAATAAATTATACTAATATATAGAAACCTAACATTAATAAATGATGGAAAGGAAAAGAAAATAATATTTAAATATTTTAAAGGAAAGAAATAAAAACCAAAAAAAAATATTTGACCATATATATTTTATACTACACATCCCATATAAGACTGTATATCCATCTTATACACTTTCTTTGCCTGTTATGTTTTTACAACAAAAGAACAATAGATGTAAAAACAAAAGGATAAGACAGCACAAATTCAAGTACAAAACTTTAAATGGGAAATTTCTTAACTAGACTATTTATTTATTTTTTATAAATTCTGTATTATTAGACTTTCATTATTCTAAAAATCATAAGATTAAAACAGAAAAACAGACACTACAAATAAATTGTGTGAGCCCAAAAAATATTACTAGTACTAGTATAATATTGTAGGATAGAAAAAGTGAAAACAATAAAACGAGATTCTCGGCGAAAATTCTCTAGTAAGGAAGGATATCTATGGATTCTATTTCAATGGTTAATGGTTATTGCAATTAGTTATTAGTTATTTATAATAAAATTAAAAACGAAAGTGGATGCAACTACAACATCACACATTCATACATAACACTAATTTTTGTTTATGTTTTGGATGAAAAACAAATTGACACGAGTAAGCACAACACACTGCACTTGTCATCACAACAATCTTCATTCTCCATCTTCAATAAAACCAACACGCATGCATTCAATTCACACTTTCAGGTTCTTCTTCTCTTCACCAACTTTTGTTTTTTAAAAACAATCTCTTTCTCTGTTCAAACTTCTGTTTACTCTTCTTTGGTACAGTGTTGTGTTCTTTTCTGCATCTTATTCAATGAACTTGATTCGTGTCTATTCTTCAGATTAAGATCCTTTCAGCTCTTTTTTTTTTCTTCATATTGGGTTCACCGATTCATCTGCTACTATTTTCATTTGGTTTTCAAAGTTTGATGCTTTTTTTATTTTTTAAGGCAACTACTTGGGCATTGTTTTCTGTTTAGTGCTTTCTTTCTCTTTGGCTTTTTCACTTTTCTGGGTTTGAAACTAGGGAAGATCCAAGTTCTGAATATAATGATGGAAAATATTAGAGTTTTTAGATAGAAATTAAATAGTAGTTCATTGAAGACTTTTAGTTGAATTAATAGGTGTTGGTGAATTTGTGTTTTTTAAGAATTTTTTTTTAGGTGTGGTTTTGAAGTGAAAGTGAAACTTTACTTTTCTTTAAATGATAAGAGAGAACCTCACGAAAGGGTTTAGATCTGATTTAAACGTTCATTGAATAGTTTTTGTTTTTTCCTCTTGTTTTTTTATTATCAGTGGAAGTTATTTTTAGACTTTTTTTTTTTCTGGGTTGAAAATAATATAGGAAATACTTTTGATTTCAGTTTCATACTTTCAGGTGTTATCCAGTGTTTATGACAGCTGTGAGAAAGCGTGTGTGTGCATTTTTTTTTCTAATTTTCACGTGATCCTTGTTGTTGAGGGGAAAATCCAATGTTTGTTGTTCTGTTTCCGTGTTCCTAGGTGCTTATGTTTTAAGCAATTTGCTTGAGTTGCTTTGCTTTGCTTGAGTATTGGTTATTGGTATATTTTATTTGTTGATTCACCAATACTCTACCAATGTTTTTTTTCTATTGATCCATCTGTCTTCAGTTACAAATATTAACTCTTTTCTCACTTGTCACATTGCATGTGCATGAATATCACCTTACTTACTCACAAAATGTATATATAGTAGGGATAAGGAGGTTTGGTTTAGCTTATGATGTGAATTTGTATGAAAGAATGCCATTTGGTTTAATACTGATGAAGATTTTATGTTTTGGACCTTAGCTTAGGTAGTGTTCATTAGTTTAGATTAAAGGGCAACCCTTAATTATTAGTACTATAGTATGTTTTTGAGAGTATAGTCATCTTATTTTCCAATATGTTTTGTGTTGCAGTTTTTTTATGAATACTGATTAAAAGATATAATGACGTCGATGAAATCATGGAGATGGCTAATGAGAAAAAAGAGTGGCTTGTCTGATGGGGTCTGTCCTCTTTTATTTTAGTCTCATCCATCACCTTTGTGTTTTTTAGGATAATTTTTTGATCGCTAGCTAGCTATCTTTAGTTCTGAATATTCATCTGTAACTTCACTATTTTAACATCGGTTTTATTGGATCAGGGTAAATCAAGTTTCAAGATGAAACAGCTGCCTTTTATGGCAGTTGTTTGTACAGTAATGTTGTTCATTGTATATAGAACTACTAAGTATCAGTATCATCAAGAAGAGGTACGCAATTTGTACAGTGCTTTTCCGTATAAAATCAAGTATTGTTTTTTATAGGAAAATATTAGTGGTTAGTAATTTTGTTAGGGGGAGTAGGAATTCGTAAGCAGCAAAGATCGAACCCTTGAACTCCTTCATAATACTCCTTCAGTGTCCCAACCCATACCACTGGACTACATCTCTGAGGACCATTATATATGTATTTCAAATGGACACTCTTCAATTTAGCATCATATTAAGGATATATTATTACTGCTTTATCCTGAGTCCTATGCCGATCAAACCACTAAATTCTTTGTCCTTCTTTCCTATAATGCACCATTAAACGACTTCTTGTAATATTTTGCTGCATATGCTAATTTAATTAATTTTCCTTCTTTGTTCACCATCTGCCACCATCAGATTGACAAGAAATGGAGTTTATGGGGAAAAACCGAGGTAAACAGTCTCATGTCAGTTTTACATGCCTGAGTAGCTTTCTGATTCTTCCTTTTTCAGATTTGACATTTGATGTGTTATAAACAAAGCCACTGGTTAGTTATAGCAAATGGTGGCTTTCAATTTTTTTTGGATGAACCTAGCTGTTTTACGATCCTTGCACTAATATGTTTGTGTAAGTTGGATGTGTTTTTATACTCATTGGAATAATTGATATCACTGTAGGCATATTCTGCCACTTCTGTGAAATTGAGAGGCTTGCCACGAGGTATAATACAAGATAGTTCAGATTTGGAGTTAAGGCCATTGTGGTTGAGAAGTAATTCGAGGTCAAAGGTCGGAGTTTTTGTGTTATTCTTCTATAATTTAGTTCTATTGACTCTGTTGCATTACATAAGCTAACAAACGTGATGGTTGCTTGGCGGTGCTTGTGAAATTGCAGTCTAGGGATTATTCTAACCGTAACTTGCTGGCAGTTCCAGTTGGTATTAAACAAAAGCATAATGTCGATGTCATGGTGCAAAAGGTACTTTCTTGTTATGACTGTTAGATTATGAAATTTCTTGTATCATCAGCATTGTTTATCTAATTTCGTTTATTTCAGTTTCTTCGAGAAAATTTTACAATTATTTTATTCCATTATGATGGGAATGTGGATGGATGGTTGAGTCTTGACTGGAGTAGCAAAGCTATACACATTGTTGCTCAGAATCAGACAAAGTGGTAAGTATTAGACTGATCACTGATGTCTAGTTTTATTTCTAACTATATGTATGTGTATACATACGAACTTATATATGTATTAGATGGTTTATTTTCTAAGCTTAGATATTGATTTCGATATTTGATGGTTTTTCATCAGGTGGTTTGCCAAAAGATTTTTGCATCCGGATATAGTTTCTATTTATGATTATATCTTTCTCTGGGATGAGGATTTAGGTGTGGAGCATTTTTCTCCGTCAAGGTATGAATAATGCTTTTGTTTCTCTCCCTCTGCTGGTGTATTTTTAAAAAATATATTATTTGTATAAGGAAGAATCAATATAATCTCGTGCTTTTGCAGATACGTTAAAATTGTGAAGGAAGAAGGTTTGGAGATATCGCAACCAGCTCTTGACCCAAATTCAACAGAGATACATCATAGAATTACAATTAGAGCTAGAAACAAGCAAGTTCACAGGTGATATATCATCAGAGACTATACGTATGCACTTAATCATCAATCATTATCGTACTAACAATGAATGTTTTCATTGGTGCAGAAGAGTTTATGAACGTAGGGGAAGTACACGGTGTTCAGATGCAAGTGAAGGGCCGCCATGCACTGGGTAACCGGACCTGTAACCTATTACTACTTACTAGTTTCTTTTGCAAGATGACATTTTTGGTGCATACTTTGAAACCTAAATATCTCAAACACCGGTATTTCCTCTTCAATTAAGTAAAAAGAAGAAAAATGTTGTTGATTTTATTATGTTTTAGTCAATGACCTTAGGTTTTTGTATTGGGCCTAACTCATGCTTACAAAACCACCTTGTAAACTGATGAGTGCCTCTCTTTAGAAACTATTATAGAGCTATATCCCTTATCAATGTGGGACTTGGTTTTTTTTCCAATAGACCTTGTGTTACACTGCTTTCGTTCTATCCTTTTGATTTCCTTATTTATGAACAAACTTGGCATGCACATTATATAATATTGTTATGAATGACACAAAAACTTGAATACAACTTGTGTAGGTTTGTTGAAGGTATGGCTCCGGTTTTCTCTCGATCTGCGTGGTATTGTACATGGCATCTCATACAGGTAGTATCATTTTCACGGTCCGTATATATAAATACTAAAATCTGAACTCTAACCCAAATCAATATTTGTTACTAATGATTGTTTGTGTTTTCTCCAGAATGACCTTGTCCATGGATGGGGAATGGATATGAAACTAGGATATTGTGCACAGGTGAGAATTATGCATTTTCTGGACAAGCTTTATTACTTCAACACATTTGAATGAAATAGTTATTGAATATTTTTTTAGCATTGGTATATCAATTTGGCATGCATCATGTCTTCCATTCATCCATACACTTAATATGCACCACTTTGACCTGGACTTGCTTTTTTTTTTTCACCCTCATGTTTTAGCGCCTTTTTGTGTACAAGAAGTATCGGTAGTGTGATCAATGTGATTTTCAGGGCGATCGAAGTAAAAAAGTAGGAGTTGTTGATAGTCAATATGTTGTTCACAAGGGAATACAAACTCTAGGTGGGAGTGATGATCATGGTGCTACCAAGGTATTTGCTTCTTCTCCAAATATTGGACTTAGATCCTATAATTTCTTTTGTGCCACTACAAACTAAGAATATTGATTGCATTAGTATGCTAACTTGATTATTATCTTATATATCCAATGGTACTCTTATACTCACTTCATCCTACTTTAGAGGATCAAAATTCTTATGCCTTTATTCTTAGGGATACATGTTTGTTGCATATATGGCTTGAAAATATGAATGACAATTACTGAGATGGTTGATCTTAGGAACCAAATAGATTTGATTAATTTCATACCACTTTTAATAATTTGTTGTGAATCTTTTGCTTCTTGTAACAAAAACTTTTCCCATTTTTCACAGGTTACAAAACTTAAAAAGACAACTACGGTAAGGTTTTGAGTTTTATGACATTTAGATAGTACTTAGCTATAATCATATTTCGTTCATTAACTATCCTAGTGTTCCTAAAATTCACCTTTTCTTTTTCTAATTTGGTTGATGGCAGAAACAAGGTGGAGCACCAATTGATGTTCGAACTGAGGTAACACTTTTGAGCTACTTTTGAATCCATTATTTAATTGATTAGTTATCAGTAACTTGCAAATGACACTTTTATCTTTGCGAACATGAATCGAGTAGATACGAAGACAATCAACATGGGAACTCGAAGTCTTCAAAGAACGCTGGAATCAAGCTATTGCAAAGGACAGATATTGGGTTGATCCATTCAAGAGACACATGAGAAGATGGCGAGGCACTCACTAAGACTGAGTTTGCTTCCGCTATATATTGCCTTCTCACCGTTCATCCACGTGTGACCAACGCGAATCCAAACAGAGGCTAACTCGGTTGGTCACACGAACCCAAGCAGAGGCTAACTGGGTTGCTTGCTCGGACACGTTAAAGCTTATTTCACGGCATTTACCTTAATTTACAGCCATAATCTAGTTTTTGTAGCTATGTGAGTTCTTAATTCATTCATTTTTGAAAATCACTTTTTTTTCTTTGTATTCTTTTGTTTTATGCTCCCTATATGTTCTTTTCTGCTTGGCACCTTTCTTTCCATTCCCTTTTCTAGAATATGTGATCACCCAAAATACAATTATGATATGTGCAGCTTAGTATATTATTATAGATATATGGTATATGTTCCACATTTTTGAAGGTTAGGACAATGTTGTTAATATGAGTGAGGTTTTATGTACTGGAGTTGGTGGATCTCAATGGGATGAGATATGGTGGTTATTGATTAATGTGAAGTTGTTGGCTTCTTTACTAAATGGTATTTTCCTAAAAGCACTAACATATGGATTTATGAAATCTATTATATATATTTAAAACATACTCCGCTGTCACCTCATTATATTTCTTCCACGTGTGCAAATATTTTTTACATCAGCCAAAAAACTGATGTGTATGTCTTAAAAGTTTGCTCTACTAAATTTCTAAATTCCTAATTTTATTTTGTCTTCCTTTCATAATTTCATTTTTTTCTATTCTAATTTTTTTAATCATATCTTCTGCTTCTCTTCTTTCGACAAGATTTCTTTAATATCTGCTTCTGCTTCTCCTCTTCCTTTGACGATTTCTTTAAATCCTTTAATTCCTAATTTTATTTTGTCTTCCTTCTAAAATTTCTTTTTTCTATATTCTAATTTTTTTAATCATCTGCTGCTCCCAATTCTCCTCCTTTCTCTCCCCAGACCATCCCAGATTTGGCTTCTAAAGTCTCTTTGCATTTTGAGAGTAGAGCATGCAAAGTCATGCAATGAATCTTATAAACAATGCCTCGGATCTCTAAAAATCTATACAAATGAGAATCTCGATTTCTAAGGCTTTTGAATAATCTCAATTGATGGATATGGTTAGGACTGCAGAATCGGGATATGGTTAGGACTGCAGAATCGCGGTATGATGTATGTCATTTCTTTTTTAAAAAACCCTCTAATTATTGTTGATTTCATTTTTGAGTTATATTTATATTATATATAGTTTATATGATATGGTTCAACATTGATCTTTTTAGAAACTTGCCAACTATTCATTCACTCGTAAAAACTGATTTTCTTAATTTGTTGTTTTAATTAAAACAAGAATTTGATGGAAAAAAGATCGTGAAAGATATTTGGAACCGTAGAATCGCAGTCTGTTTCTCCTTTGTCATCCTCGACCGTGTCGTCGATTCATAATTCGAAATCATTTTTTTCGAAGTCTCTCCGCGGTAACTCTTCGAAATCGTGAAATATGACCGATTATTATCAAATTGTATGCATTTTTTTATAAATTATTTTATAATATTATTAGTCATTTACTTAGATTATTATCAAATTGTATACATAAAACAAACATTCAAATCTATTTTGTTGTCATCTTATTATGCATTTTTTTTATAAAGTTTTTTATAATATTATTATGCATTTCTTATTAATTTCAATTAATCTCAATCAATTATATGAGTAATATTTTACGTGCTCATTTCACCTTCAGACACAATTACGTACCTCTGCGGTAACTTTTCGAAATCGTGAAATCTAACCGATTATTAGCAAATTGTATGCATTTTTTTTAATAAATTATTTTATAATATTATTAGTCATTTTTCATTAATTTCAATTAATGTCAATCAATTAGATGAGTAATATTTTACGTTATCAATCTTCATTTCACGTCCATACACAATTATTCAATGATTTCATAACTTGAAAATTCAATTACTAATTCAATTCTCATTATATTTTTATATAATATTTCTATGATGCACTTTTTTTATTATAAGTAATATTTTACTCTATCATTACACTTAACTAAATTATAATAGTACTAATGATTTCATACATTAAAAATTTAATTACTCATTTCACTTTCATACAAAATTATGTCTTTCATTAAATTAAATGAAAAAAAACTACATAATGACTCATAAATATCGTCATAAATGTTCTTTATCTAATTCTTTATATTATCTAAATATGATAACGATAATAAATTGATATAAATCAAGACGATCCAAAGAAAGTGGCCACTGTCTCGCCGAGTCGAAATCATCTTTTTCAACGTCTCTACGGTAACTCTTCGAAAACGCTCATACAAAATTATTTCAATGATTTCATTCGTTGAAAATTCAATTACTCATTATATTTATCTATAATTTTTTTATAATTTTTATTTTATTTTGAGTAGTATTTTACATTATCAATTACACTTAGTAATATATTACATTATCAATCCTCGTGAACAATTATATTATTCCACTTAGGGTGAGTAATGATTGTGTACGTTGAAAATTCAATTACTCATTAAATTCAATGAAAAAAAAACCCACCAAATCACTCATAAATATGTCAATGTTCTTTATCAAATTATTTGTATTATCTCAACATGGTAACGATAATAAATCAATATAAATCAGATATCTCTCCAATCTCCAAAGAAAGTGACAACGTCCTTCCCGTTCTTCGACATTAACTCTTCAAAATCGTAAAATCTTACCTACATTATTATCAAATTTAATACATAAAACAAACCTCCAAATCTATTTTGTTGTTACTTTATTATGTATTTAAAACATTATAATGCATTTATAATTACTTTCAATTTATGTCAATGTAACATTATAATGCATTTATAATATTTTACGTTATCAATCCATTTCATTTCAATTTATGTCAATCAATTACTTTCAATTTATTTGTCAATATATTTAAATAAATCAAAACTAAATTAATGCATATATAAGAGTAAAATCTATATGGAGATAGATTCATATTTTTATATACTTTTATACCTCAAAATTTCAATGTCTACCATCCATACGAGAAAGCTATAAATAATTTACTCATAATAACATCTTTTTGGAAACAAAGCAAGCCGTAACATTTCACACTCGTATAATTTTACAAATAATTTTTTCATTTTCAATATTTTTAATAAAAACATCAAATGAATTTTGAGAATAAATAATTTAAATAATTAAATAATATTATTAATATTATCATTTTATAAAATAAAATAATATATTCTATTTGATAGAAAATACACAAATTTATTAAAAATAATGATAAAATATGAATATATTAAAAATTATTAAAAAAATTACTTCCAATTATTAAAATACATAGATTTATTTAAAATTATAATATATATGAATATATTAAAAAATATAATGAACAAAAGTTTACTATACATGTATTCTGAAAAAATATGTTAATACTAAACTTTCATCAATTAAATTATATATTTTTAATTGAATGCTATTTTTTATTTTAATTTTCTTTATTATAATGATAATTTGAATGTTAAAAAATAAATGAAAAATTAAGTATTGCATAAAATTAAACTATTTTTCAATAGAATTTATTTTTGGTGCATATCAACATAACTATAATTCAATTGCACAAACAATTAATTAAAACTTTTAAATACCTAAAATTATATTTAAAGTATATGTAAATCTTTAATAAAATAAGTTTCAAAACTCTTGATGACTTAATTTCAGTCTTACACAATATGGTTGTTTGAAAATAGATAGGAGTAGTACTATATATCAAAAAACCTTTCCAAGTCAAACACAAGCACATTTCACATTTGCATATATCCTTTTGAAAGAGTTATTAAATTAATATAAATATATGTTTACTTTCATGCTTATTTTATTCAATCAGGTAACAAGAGAGAAGTATCCATTTAGCATGGCATTCAGTTGGTTATTGGTGATGCAACCTTAACTTGTACTGTGACGGTATTATCTAAATAAATCCTTATTGTTTATAAAGTAATTTATGTTTAATTAAAAAATACAGCATTCTGAGTAAAAAAAAAAAATACATAGCATTCTGATAATGCATATCTATAACAGTGTTATTTAGAATAGCATGTCAGATAACACTTTCATAAGCAAACATTATTTGAACTTTGAAGGTCATTGATTTGAGTTAACATTTTTCTGAAGCATTATATAAGGTTTAAAACATAATAAACAAAAAATAACATCTCCTTATCTGTATACAAAAGATATGTTAGTATTAGGATATAAGTTTAATTTGTTTAAAAAATAATGAAAAAATTTGATGCAGAATATGAATGAAATTGGGAAGTTTCATTAAAATGAAAGCAAAGTAGAGAAATCACCCATTGAAAATCCAAGTTGAAGTTTCTAAATCCATTCGAAGTCAAACACAATCCTTTGGATGTGGGAAATTTTGGGCCAAATTTGCGGATGTTTCATGCGGCACCGTTCTTCCAGCAGTGGACATTTAATGATTTCAAGTTGTGTAAGAGTAGCAGGCAGCCTTTCTCCCGCCATATTCTCCAGCTTTGAACAAGTCAAAATTGCTAAGTGTTGGAGGGACGTGAGGTGGAGAAGCTCCGTGCAGTCCAACGTGTTCAAACTTGACATATTGCATAGCGTTAGAGAGGTAAGGGAAGGAGGCAGCAACGCAAAATCCTTATTGGGGAAAGACTCCACACCATCACATACATCTTCAATTGTAAGATGGGTGAGCATGTCCATCAAACTTAGAGATGGGCTCCTCATTAACTTCTCACATTTCTTTATGTCAAGAATTCTCAAGCTAGGCGGCATACCACCTTCACAAAACGTCTCCATTTCTGGGCAATCCCATATACTCAGGTATTCTAACTTGGGGAGAAGAGTATTTGCATGACAAGGCAATGACTTTAAATTAACACATTTGGAGACAAACAATGATGTCAATTTGGGTGCAGACAATCCTTCTCTTGGAAATGAAACAAATTTGGGGCAGTTAGAAATGAAAAATTCGTTAAGATTTTGAAGAGTCTTTGGAACAGAAACACATTCTAGATTTTCACACTGGTCGATTTTGAGACTACTGAGGTTGGGAAAGGTCTCCAGTGGGAGGGTTGTCAGAGAATAACAACTACTATCTATAGACAACGACTGAAGTGACTCGTGCTGCTGGTTTTTCTTTGGGAAATCTAGACTTTTACAATTTAAGATGGACAAAGTCTTTAAGGACGCGGGTAAACAATCTCCAGGAAACGATATCGCAGACGAACAATTCTCGATGCTTACAATTTTCAGGGAAATCGGTAGGGTGATGGCAATGACTTCAAAGAAGGACTCCGTTGCCTCTCTTCCATGAATTTCGATCTCTTCCAATGAAAGAGGTAACTCTCGCAACACTACTTTATTGTTTTCACGTATCACTAATTTGCGGATGGCAAGAGCCCGTGGGAGAGAAAAAGCAAGTTTGTCGCAATCTTCAATCTGAATTGTTTCCAAAGCAGGAAGATGAGATGGCAAATATCCCCGCAATAAGGGACAACCACGAATCACAAGAGACTTGAGTACAGGAAAATAAGCATTTGAGTCATGGGGATGATGCCACACTTCCCAACATGGCATGTCAACAAATTCAAGATATTCAAGGGAGGGAAAAGAGAATTCCTGAAAAGGAATCACCGTATTCAGATCCAATAGTCTGCAACATACTCATTTCACTGATTCTCAACTCCTTGAGAGAGCGTAATTGTCCAAGTGGTGGAAGAATACAACAATTATCACAATCAGACAAATATAACTCTGTCAAATTTTGGTAGGAAGGATCTCCAACCCATTCTGGAAATCTCGTGCCTCTATATCCACATATACACACCTTTTTTAGGTTCTTGGCAGGTTGTAACTTGTCTAGTATATCCATCTCACTTTGTGAATTTGTAAATTGGTCTTTTGCATTATGAGACCATTCAAAAGACAATTCTTCAAGGTACTTCTTATCCATTATTTTCGCTTGTGATGCTTCAATGTTGTTGTTAACATTCTCTAATTTACTAATGGAAAGTGATCCGTGAAGATTTGACAGTGTTCCCAGTTCCTTGATCCCTTTCTCTTTATGCTTGTCCACAACAAAGCAACTCAAATGTTGCAAATGGTTTAATTTGCTCATTTCTCTAGGCATATCTTCTAACATTGGAGTTGAGCGGATATCAAGATAGCGCAAATTCACAAGCTTTTGCATGCCATTGGGAAGTTTGGTTAGTTGATAACAATGGCACAACTTGAAGGTTTGTAGATTATACAGATTACACAATGACTCCGGTAGTGTCTTTATAGTTGTGTGAGAGAGATCCAAATAACGCAAATGAATCAGTTCACCTATCGAGTCAGGCAACGCATTAAGATACTTATATCTTTGAAATGACAAAACTCTCAAGCATTTCAAATTCAACAAAATGATGCATAGTTCCTTTTCATGGTTGAATGCAGTATGTCTAAAACCGATTGTCAAAACGGTCCTAAGATGTTTTGCTCGGTCAAAAATCTCAAAGTTATCCGCCACTGATTCACTTAAATTGTTAAATGATAAATGACGAGTCTTGTTATCAATCTTGGTTTCTTTGCCAAGTTCTTCTGTTCTAAGGTAGAATTTTGCCCCAATCAATGTTGCTAAATCATGCACCAGATCATGCATCACAAAATGCTGGGAGCGGTTTCCACTTCCAACACGTTGAAAAAAAGATCTTGAAGCTAAGTCATTAAAATACTCATAACCAACTTCTTCCAAAGTCTTTCCATTTTTTGGAGGCTGTAAAAGGTCTTCTGCCATCCACAACAAGATCAAATCGTCTGCATCAAATTCATAATCCTTAGGATACAACGAGCAATAAACAAAGCAGCGCTTCAAATAGGGAGGGAGATAATGATAACTAATTCTTAGTGCTGGAATGATCTTACTCTCCTTTTCATCAATTTCCCAAATATTACTATTGAGTATATTATTCCAATCCCCGATGTCACGTTTCCGTCGCAACAAACCCCCAAGTGACTGTGCTGCTAAAGGCAATCCCTTACATTTTCTAACAATCTCTTTGCCAATTTTTTCGAGATCCATATTCTGAGCGGATTCTTCTGGAGAAAGGCATGCATGGTTCGCAAACACTGACCAACAATCATCATTAGACAATTGCTCGAGAGAGTAGAAACCTTGAGAAGTTTGGACCATAGAAACAACCTTTTGAATACGGGTTGTTACAAGAATTTTACTTCCTTTAGCACCGCACCGAAGAGGCTTTATAAGAGAATTCCAACTGTCATAATCTTCGGTCCAGACATCATCCAAAGCAATTAAGAACTTTTTTCCGGTCAGCTTATCCTTTAACTCTTGCTGAAGAATATTCAAATTATTTGTGTTACAAGCACTTCTAACTTCCTCTGCAATGGTCTTTGTAATCTTCAAAACATCAAAATCATCAGAAACACAAACCCAGGCTTGAACATTGAATTTCTGTTTTATAGTGTCATGGTTGTACACAGATTGGGCTAAAGTGGTTTTGCCCACACCACCCATGCCAACTATGGGGATCACAGAAATCTTATCACTATCAACATCATCACCATCATGTAACAGTAATTTGAGTATGTTTTCTATGTCTTTATCTCTACCAAATATGTTAGATCCATGATCTAGAGAGGTTGATGGAGTTCTCCAAGAAGAGTGGTGGTGAGTTGCAATATGTTGAAGGCGAAGAATACCTTTGAGATTGAGAATGGATTCAAGCCTAGTAACTATATCTTCTAACTTACGAACCATATCCCTTTCTTCAAAGTTGAAAAAGCGAGACAAGTAGCTAGAAGCAGTAGTACTCACCTCTTTGTTCTTATGAGTAGTAGCAGCTTTGGTGGAAATGTGATCGAGAATGTCATCAGCAATATAGAGAGCATCTTTGAGATCATCAAGCCAGTTGTTAACAGCAGAGTCTTTGATCTGTTTCAGCTCAGCATCATTCAGAACAGCTTCAACAGCATAAAGAGTGTTCTTCAACCTTTGGATCAACTTGGCGTCAACCTTGTTTCCATAGATGAAGTTAACAAGCTGAGGAGAAGCAAGCCTGTCGAGAAGAACTTGAAGGAAAGCAGAGAGAAAAGCTCCACCAACAGCAGCAGCATCCATGATTTAGAAAGAGAAGAGAAGTGATTACAAATCAGAGAAGAATTGTTTGTTGCAGCACTCACTAAGCTCAAATCGGTTCTTTACCAAACTGTTGACTATGTTGTGTCACTCTTGTTTGGCACGTGTGAACACATAGTTATAGAATATCATTAAATTGATCACTAATAATTTTAACTTAAAATAAAATATTTAATTTAATAATATCAATATTGTTATATTTACAATATTGTTTTATGTTGTATTTTGGTTTCTTTTTTGCTTTTGTCCTCTTCCCGTATCTTGTCCATGACATAATTTTTAATTTCATGGCTTAAATATGAAACTTTTATCCCGAGAAAACTAGTATTTACTGTGGAATCTAATTTTCATTGCTAAGTTTCAATTTGTATGTTTCCGTGTAGGAACAATTAGCTTGACCAATGTTTAATGGATAAATAATACACACCGACTTAATTAACAACTCTGTTTTTTTAATCTGAACTAACTTATTTTTATATAAATAAATTTTTGAAGTGTAGTGCTTGAATCTTTGTGGTTATTATATTATTTTTTAAAATTGGACACCATGAGGGCATATGAAATTGCTATGATTAGAAGGTTGGTTGATCTCTGGAATAGTGGATATTCTTTAACATGTTTTAGCCTCTACAAATCTTGGTGTCTCCTATTATATGTTTGGAATGTATATGTTGAAGTTCATTTTCAGTTAACTTTGTGTATATGAAGCCTTGAGTACTAGTTTCTTGTTAAATAAGCATGCCTGGAATTACCTGCATTTTTATGTCTATTAATTTATCAAAATGCAGGAACTCAGACGGAAAGAAGAAGCCATTTCACGAGGTAGTTTACATTTCCTGTATTTGTGATTAACTTTATTTCTTTACTTAGTTGTTTTCTATTTGGGTCTGCATTCAATTGAATGCTGGAATAAAACTACCACTTGAGGATTCTATAGGTAAGTGGCATTCCGTTATATATACCAGTCGGCTCATTCTACCCGTGATTTGGGCACTTATCTCCTAGAAAAGTTTGAACTAATGCTTTAACTTGACAATCAATATCTTTAGTTCTGCTTTTATCCTTAGCATGTATTCACTTTGTTTTGCAGCTGGAATTGTTATTGAGGAGAAGAATTGGCCACCATTTTTCCCAATTATCCATCACGATATCCCAAATGAGATTCCAATTCACCTTCAAAGACTTCAATATGTTGCATTTAGTTCGTTGTTGGGTAAGTTATCCTATCTTGTTTTCTTTTTGTGGGGATGATTATTGGCTCCCACCATACAGAGCGAGGTAGCACTCAATAAGCAAACAAGAGGGTGCAACATTGCTTTTAAATGGTGTCAATTGCAAGCTTTACATCTTAGTATACTGATAAGTATTGAAAGTTGGCTCCTTTTTGTTTTCCATGCCCCTAATATATATATAAAACCTGTTTTGTGAGTATGCAATGACATGATGAATGCATTTTCCATTTAGTTCTTCTAAGTTTTGGTGAAAATACTGTTTTGATTTGATGATAGTTATAATACAAAATGTATCTATATGACTATAACGTATATTCAGCAGGTCAATTTATTTTATACCCAAAAATAAAAATAAGTGACGTGATACAGTCCATTGTCAATGATGATTGACGATGTATGATACGATGCTGGGCTAGTGTTGTGACTTACATGGAATGTTATAGCCGTCACTTCAGCTTGGATTAAGGGAGAAGGTCAGTTTAGCTATGGATGAAAAATCTGTATGGGTTATAAGATGGCTTGAAATATAAATCTGATTCAACAAATTCCATGCATGTGGAACTTGCCCTTGTTTGCTGTAGGTGTAAAAATATGGTTTCTTGCAATTATCTACTTCATAGCAGGGGTTCCTGGAGCATATGTCCTGTGGTATCGCCCATTATATTGTGCGTTTAGGTAATTATTCCCAATACTTGCATTTGAATGTTTGATTTTTGCCAATAAAATTTAAAATTGCAAGCATTTATTTTATATAGCTTCATTTGTGTAAGACCAAAATATATTCTTCAGATTATTTCTGAGTGTGAGCGAATTTGTCACGTTTGGTGATGTCCATAGTTATTCTAACAGAACAGTAATCATAGAAATTTTAAACTAGTGAGTTAAATGAACTAATGCATTGGAATTTCTTCTGTACCAAAGGGGATAGGGTTTTATTTTATTTTCTATTGTCGAACTATTTGAAGGTCTATTACATTGTTCTGTCATCCATTTCTAGAAAGATGAGGCTGTTTATTGATAGTGCTATTAAATTTAATAGTGCTATCTTTCTGATTTGAATACTCTCTTGATTGTGGATTTGTTGCATTGTTACTTTTGCAGGACTGATAGTGCTATTAAATTTGGACGATTTTTCCTGTTTTACTTGGTAAATTGACTATTTTCCTTTTTGTACGTTAGCTTTGTTTTATGTATTCAGCAAATTTTAATCAGCCTCATTTCTTTTTCTGCTTACAGCTTCACCTTGGGTTCTGTATCTTAGCTGCAGTTGCTCCTCCTATAGTTTTCAAAGGAAAATCCCTGACGTATGTTGACTTCATATATACACACCTTATTTAATACGACACTTTTGCATATTCCTTAATGCTTATACATAGGGTTTTATCGTGTACCTGGACATTGTTACTTTTGCAGGACGGATAGTGCTATTAAATTTGGACGATTTTTCCTGTTTTACTTGGTAAATTGACTATTTTCCTTTTTGTACGTTAGCTTTGTTTTATGTATTCAGCAAATTTTAATCAGCCTCATTTCTTTTTCTGCTTACAGCTTCACCTTGGGTTCTGTATCTTAGCTGCAGTTGCTTCTCCTATAGTTTTCAAAGGAAAATCCCTGACGTATGTTGACTTCATATATACACACCTTATTTAATACGACACTTTTGCATATTCCTTATTGCTTATACATAGGGTTTTATCGTGTGACCTGAAGATTGATGATTTTAAACTGCCTTTCCACAAACTTGATTTTTAACACAAAGGTGCTATTTGATCTATGTGCTCAACCCTAATCAGTTGGAAAAAGGCATTTATTGATGTTTTCTATAATAGAAGTGAAAGAAGTATCTGAAAAAAAAAAACTATAGTATTTGTCATGAATTGAACCTAGGACATGTAGACAATTAAGTACTCTACACAAAACATACCTGAGCTGAAGTCTTACATGATCCTAGAATAACTAAGAAAGTCAGACTGGTAGGCATGTTGGTAAAAATGGTCATTCTCATTTATTTGGCCTAATGCTTGGTAATATCTTCTCATTGATACAGAGGCATTCTGTCAGCCATAGATGTGATTGGTGACCATACTTTGATTGGGGTAAGTATGTCTCTCCTGAAGTATATATATTATTCCTGCATTCTGTTTGATATTTGTTGAGGATTGCCATTGCTTATACGATTTTACACATGCTATGCCAAATTAACATTTGCATCATGAGCCACATTACAGTTCTAAAGCAAATAATGCAAAATCTAAGAAATGAAAATATTTCTGCTTAACGGCGTTATGTCCACTTTCTTGTAGATTTTCTACTTCGTTGGATTTGGATTGTTCTGTCTTGAAACATTAATCAGCGTCTGGGTTATTCAGGTTTGATTAAACTTTCCAATATGTTAGCATATTTCTTGAAGTGGATGCACCTATCACTAAGAATGCACATAACTAAAGTGCCTGTAACGTGCTAATTTTTTGCTTTGGTTGCATACAGCAAGTATATATGTACTTCCGTGGCGGGGGTAAGACTGCTGAGATGAAGAGGGAAGCTGCACTAGGAGCAATGGGGGCTGCTCTACGATGAAGCGCCTTGTGAAGGCAGTATGAATGCCCTGGCTGTGTTGTAAATTACTTGCAAAGGAAATTGCTGACAAACATATTTCAACGATATATATATTTTATTTGTTGTTTCTCTCTTGTTTAACAGCTACCTGTTACATGTGGTCTGTTAAATGTATATTATAAGCAGAAAGTGTAGACATTAAGTGGTTTGGTAAAAGCATGCAACATTTCATTGAGTTATATATAGTTTTGTTGACTAGATATGTCCATTTTTTTGTACAAATAAGCTTACACAGGATGATAAACACTTCACTGCTATGCCTGTTCACCTCATTTGCAAACTGACATCTAAAATCTAATGTTCGACAAAAGATAAGTGAAGCAGGTAAATTTTTATTTATTCTTAAAATTAGCTTTATGATTGATAAGACATTTGAAGGTAACGGGCCAGACTTTTGATATACTACAGCAGCTTCTGATGTTTTCCTATGATAAATGGTTGCTTTTTAGGTTATGTCAATAATTCTTCCAATAAAAAGAATATATATTTGCACGAATTATTAGTCATAGAAGCTACAAAACTGTGCTGAAAGTCAGTAATAAATTACCGCTTTGCTTAGAGGACATTGAAGATTAGAGGCAATTCTATATAAACTTTTCAAGAAGTAATTTTAGAAAAATAGAAGTTGAATGATCTTACACTAACTATGAGTATTCTTATAAGTTGGGAGTAACTTGTTCACCTATTTATAAGCTCCTTCGTCTAATTTTTCTATAAACTATTGAAGACTCGTTAAATTATGATATAAATATTAATTTCATTTGAAAAGTACTAATTAGCTTATATTCTTAATCTAAATTGGGTCCAAATGTTTATTTCTTAACGATAATAACCATTTCTCAAGTTAGTCCACTTGCCTTTTTAATGGAGGTTCACTTACACACCTCCTTATTGGTACACCGTGAATGCTTATCCAATCTTTCACTTTTTCGGCTTCTTTATAGGATTTTAACTTTCGACGATATAAAATGTACTATTGAATCTTAGCTTCGGGTATTGTATTTGACCTATCACATTTTCAAAGAATAAATGTGATTTAGGTTCTTCTAAAATTAGTCTCTTTTGTTGAAAAAAAAAAGATTAACCTCTTAATTATTTTAATTATTTTTAGTCCTCCATATTTTAGTTATTTGTAAAAATAATCCATGTAAAAAATCCGTTGGTGAAGATGGTGATGATTTATTGAGTGAGACTTGTTACATACATATTTTAATTGACATAATGTCTATATGGCAAGTGACTCAACAATTATATAAATTTTATATCATTAATTATATTTTAATTAATTAAAATAAAATGATTTAATTAACAAATAAAATGATAAATTAATTTTTCAATGAAATCAGTTAATCATAAATAAAATAACAAATTTCTTGACATTCGCAACAATTTGGCCTCCACTCACCCTACGTACGTTACCTCTTATGTTGCAAGATGACATTTTTTGTGCATACTTTGAAATCTAAATATCTCAAACACCGGTATTTCCTCTTCAATTAAGTAAAAAGAAGAAAAATGTTGTTGATTTTATTATGTTTTAGTCACTTACCTTAAGTTTTTGTATTGGGCCGAACTCATGCTTACAAAACCACCTTGTAAACTGATGAGTGTCTCTCTTTAGAAATTATTATAGAGCTATATCTCTTATCAATGTGGGACTTGGTTTTTTTTCTTTCAATAAACCTTGTGTTACACTGCTTTCGTTCTATTCTTTTGATTTTCTTATTTATGAACAAACTTGGCATGCATATTACATAATATTGTTATGAATGACACAAATGTTAACAATGAAAAGAGGAAGAAAGAGGAAGAAGAGAAAACAACCACTCTCGGGTTTCATATAATATAATAAACCAAAACTGAAGTTAATAGGGTTACAATGAGTATATATAGAGGAAAATAGAAAATATCTAAAATACCCTTACTACTAATATATAATAATATTATCTAATATCTCCCCTCAAACTCACGATGCATTAACATGGAGCATCGAGAGTTTGTCAACTAAAAAACGGAAACGTTTAATGGAATGCATCTTTGTGAACAAATCAGCAATCTGTAAAGAAGAAGGGACAAATGGTAGAGTAATAGTTCCATGCTGAAGATGATGACGAGTAAAATGACAATCAATCTCAATGTGTTTGGTGCGTTCATGAAAGACCGAGTTGTGAGCAATTTGAATAGCACTCTTGTTATCACAGTGCATCGGAGTTGGCTCAGCAAGAGAGATACCCATATCAGACAAAAGCCAACGCAACCAAATTATTTCAGCGGTAGTGGATGCCATAGCACGATATTCAGCTTCTGTAGAAGAGCGAGAGACAATGTCTTGTTTCTTACTCTTCCAAGAAATAAGAGAGTCTCCAAGAAAGATACAAAACCCTGTGGTGGATTTACGATCAGTGGTATCACCAGCCCAATCAGCATCAGAATAAGCTCGTAACTTCAATGAGGATGACGATGGAAAGAGAAGACTTTGAAATTGAGTTCCTCGAAGATAACGAAGAATCCGAAGAACTGCTGCCCAATGTACTGTAGTGGGGGAGACAACAAACTGACTAACAACATGAACAGCATAAGCAATGTCAGGTCTGGTAATCGTAAGATACACTAAGCTGCCAACCAAAGTACGATACAAAGTGGAATCTGGTAAAGGAACACCATCCGAGGGAGCATATTTTACATTCAACTCAAGAGGAGTATCTGCTGCTCTAGTATCAGAAAGACGAGCCTGATCAAGAATGTTGGCAATGTACTTGGATTGAGAAAGAAGGTAGCCTCTAGGAGAGTAGGCAACTTCAATCCCCAAGAAATAGCGAAGAGTTCCCAAGTCCTTCATCTCAAACTGTTTGGCTAACTGCAATTTCAACTCATTAATTCCACTAACATCATCACCTGTAATAATCATATCATCAACATATAGAGAAAGTATAATGCGACCATGAGTGGTGGACCTTATAAACAATGCAGAATCATGTTCACTAGAGCGAAAACCAAGAGAAGTGATCACAGTAGAGAATTTCTCAAACCAAGCTCGAGGAGCTTGTTTAAGACCATATAGAGCCTTTTTTAACTTACATACTTCCCCTGGATCATGAGAAACTCCTTGTGGAGGGACCATATAGACTTCTTCATGAAGCTCACCATTTAAAAAGGCATTTTTGACATCCATTTGGGAAATATGCCATTGACGAATAGATGCAACTGCAATAAGAGTACGAATAGTGGTCATCTTGGCTACAGGAGCAAAAGTTTCTTCATAATCCATACCATATTGTTGAGAGAAACCCTTAGCAACAAGACGTGCTTTGTAGCGCTCAACTGACCCATCAGACTTAGTTTTGATCTTGTATACCCAACGAGACCCAATAGCACGTTTTCCAGGAGGAAGAGGTACTAATTCCCAAGTGTTGGTTTTGTGCAATGCAGATAGTTCTTCTGCCATAGCCTGCTGCCAAAGAGGATCAAGAACAGCCTCTTTATAGGAAGAGGGCTCAGACAAACTGTGAATAGAGGTTAAGAAAGAAGCAAACGAAGCTGAGTAAGTTGAATAGACAAAATCAGGTAACTGAGTAGACTTACGTTGACGAGAAGGGTAACGAGGAGGATCAACAATCGCAGGAGGTGGTTGGACAGCCGGGGGGACAAGAGGGATGTCATCATGTGGAGTAGTAGTATTTGTCCTGCAATTCTCAACATTACAATCACTAGAAGCGCTATCATTAGGACCAAACGGATCAATATGGGTTAGTTCAGAACTCTTAGTAATCTGCGAATCAGAGGAAACAGAGTAAAAAGGAATGTGCTCAAGAAAAACAACATTACGAGATACATAAAGTTTTCTTGCATGAGGATCATAACAACGATAACCCTTTTGACCATCCCCATAACCAAGAAAAACACACATGGCTGAACGAGAAGACAACTTACTGCGCTCTACTTGAGGGCGAAGAACAAAACAAGTAGAACCAAAAACTTTCAAAGAATAGTAATCAGGGGTAGAAGCATATAATTTTTCAAAGGGAGACAAACCTGATATGATAGAGGATGGAATTCTATTAATAGCATGAACAGCAGTAAGAACTGCTTCTCCCCAAAACTCACTAGGAACTGAAGCGGACAACAAAAGGGAACGAGCAGTCTCTATAATGTGACGATGTTTCCTTTCAGCAACTCCATTTTGTTGAGGAGTATCAGTACAAGATGTTTGGTGGCGAGTGCCATCATAAGCAAGTAATTCAGAAAATTTATTAGAGGTATATTCACCACCTAAATCACAACGAAAACACTTTATAACAGAATTATGTTGAGTTTTGACCATTGCACGAAATATATGATAAATGTCAAAAAATTCAGACCGATTTTTCATAAGATAAACCCAACAATAACGAGTGTAATCATCAATAAACGAAACATAATATCTAGATCCACCTTTGGTGAGCACCGGTGATGGACCCCAAACATCAGAGTGAACTAAATCAAAAGGCGCATATGAAACGGAAACACTTTTACTAAACGGTAAAGCTGGAAATTTAGCAAGTTTACAACCACAACAATCTGAGATATCACAGGGTTTTAACTTTCCTAAGGCTCCAGTAGAAGCCAAATATTTTAATCTAGAAGCAGAAACATGTCCAAGGCGAGAATGCCATAAATAAAAACTAGAAGATAATGAATTCAAGCGAAAACTAGATAATAAGTCAGCAGTAGTTGTTGAGGCTGCAGTATCTGGGAGTCGTAGTTCATCCAAAACGTAAAGTCCCCCCTGTCTATGGCCTGTCCCAATCAGCCTCCCAGAATGTGGATCCTGCACACAACAAGAAGTGGAAGAAAACGTAACCGAATAACCGAAATCACATATTTGACTAACAGAAGCAAGACTCAAAGTAAGATTAGGAATATAATAAACATTAGAAAGAGACAAGTTAGGTGTGGAGACAGAACCAATGCCTGCTAGTGGCATAGGAGTTATAACCGACACAGACGAGGCAGGTTTCACAGACACAAAAGATTTATCATCGTATGTCATATGATGAGATGCTCCAGAATCAAGAATCCATATGGAAGGAGATATACCTGACATACCAGAGGAGTTCAAACCTTTAGAAGAGGTGGCAGACATGGCATGTGATTGAGTGGCAAGAAGTCTTTGAAGTTGTTCTGCAATATCAGATATTTGGGAAGCACTCTCAGATGAGTATACAGAACCAGAACTAGAGTCAATGGTAGGAGGAGCAGAAGCAACAACATTGGACGATGGCCCCCTAAAATTCTTCTTATGTGTTCTCCCCAATTTCGGACAACGTGCTTTCCAATGACCTTTTTCTTTGCAGAATGCACATTCATCATTACCAAGCCCAACTCTCCCTTGAGATGTTTTTTTTTGAACAGGAGCAACAAAAACAGATGGAGGAGCTGAGAGAATTTCCTTATTTAACATACCAGAATGAGTCTTAAGTCTGATTTCTTCTGCCAACAATTCACTAACTACTGATTCAACATTAGGAAGGGGGGAACGATGCAAAATACCCCCACGAAGGCCCTCAAAATCATCACGAAGAGCCATTAGAAACCAAACCAGACGTTGCTCCTCTCTTTGATCAATGTATGCTTTGACAGCTTTCAACTCAGGTGATTCCATAAGAGCCAATTGATCCCACAGATTAGTCATTGCCGAATAGAATTCCTGAATGGTCATACTGCTCTGCTTAAGGGCTCTAATATCACTTTCTAACTGATAACGTTTTGCAAAGTTAGACTGAACATACAAACGTTTCAAGTGATCCCAAATCTCTTTAGCAGTATCATATTTTGCTAGTTGTACTCCTATAGACAACTCAACAGAATTATTAATCCAAGTAATAATTTTTGAATTACTAACATTCCATGTTTTCAGATCTTTTGCATATTGAGTTTCATCCTTTTTATCTGTAGGCTTAACAGAAGTTCCATCAACAAAACCCCACATATCTTTTCCAATCAAAAAATTTTTCATCACATAACTCCAATAAGAGTAATTTTGTCCATTGAGGTGAACACTAACAGCTTGAAGAGAATCATCCTTAACACCAGCCATAACAAATAATGACAGAAAAATACGACAAACACAATCACTGAGAGAAAATAAATTAAGAATAACCTGGTGCTGTGCGAGCACGATTTCTCCCTCTCCAGACGTCGTTTCGTCGATCCGACCGTTGAAGACGAAGACCTATATGTTGCGAACCTTCTGTCCAAAAATCAGCCCGATCCAACGGTTAACGAATGCGCAATCGATGTTTTTCTGAGACTGATTTAACAAAATCGGGAATAGGGTTACTCTTCTCTTTTCTCTTTTGGTGGTTGTCTTTCCTATCAAAATAGTCTCTCTCTTCTCTACGGTAGATCCCAAAATCAACCAAAGCTCTTTGATACCATGTTAACAATGAAAAGAGGAAGAAAGAGGAAGAAGAGAAAACAACCACTCTCGGGTTTCATATAATATAATAAACCAAAACTGAAGTTAATAGTGTTACAATGAGTATATATAGAGGAAAATAGAAAATATCTAAAATACCCTTACTACTAATATATAATAATATTATCTAATAACAAAAACTTGAATACAACGTGTGTAGGTTTGTTGAAGGTATGGCTCCAGTTTTCTCTCGATCTGCGTGGTATTGTACATGGCATCTCATACAGGTAGTATCATTTTCACAGTCCATATATATAAATACTAAAATCTGAACTCTAACCCAAATCAATATTTGTTACTAATGATTGTTCTTGTCCATGGATGGGGAATGGATATGAAACTAGGATATTGTGCACATGTGAGAATTATGCATTTTCTCGACAAGCTTTATTACTTCAACACATTTTAATGAAATAGTTATCGAATATTTTTTTAGCATCGGTATATCAATTTGGCATGCATCATGTCTTCCATTCATCCATACACTTAATATACACACCACTTTGACCTGGACTTTCTTTTTTTTCTTTCTCCCTCGTGTTTTAGCGCCTTTTTGTGCACAAGAAGTATCATTAGTGTGATCAATGTGATTTTCAGGGCGATCGAAGTAAAAAAGTGGGAGTTGTTGATAGTCAATATGTTGTTCACAAGGGAATACAAACTCTAGGTGGGAGTGATGATCATGGTGCTACCAAGGTATTGGCTTCTTCTCCAAATATTGGATTTGATCCTATAATTTCTTTTGTGCCACTACCAACTAAGAATATTGATTGCATTAGTGTGCTAACTTGATTATTATCTTATATATCCAATGGTACTCTTATACTCACTTCATCCTACTTTAGAGGATCAATGCCTTTATTCTTAAGAACACATGTTTGTTGCATATATGGCTTGAAAATGTGAATGAAAATTACTGAGATGGTTGATCTTAGTAACAAAATAGATTTGATTAATTTCATACCACTTTTAATAATTTGTTGTGCATCTTTTGCTTCTTGTAACAAAAACTTTTCCCATTTTTCACAGGTTACAAAACTTAAAAAGACAACTACGGTAAGGTTTTGAGTTTTATGACATTTAGATAGTACTTAGCTATAATCATATTTCGTTCATTAACTATCCTAGTGTTCCTAAAATTCACCTTTTCTTTTTCTAATTTGGTTGATGGCAGAAACAAGGTGGAGCACCAATTGATGTTCGAACTGAGGTAACACTTTTGAGCTACTTTTGAATCCATTATTTAATTGATTAGTTATCAGTAACTTGCAAATGACACTTTTATCTTTGCTAACATGAATCGAGTAGATACGAAGACAATCAACATGGGAACTCGAAGTCTTCAAAGAACGCTGGAATCAAGCTATTGCAAAGGACAGATATTGGGTTGATCCATTCAAGAGACACATGAGAAGATGGCGAGGCACTCACTAAGACTGAGTTTGCTTCCGCTATATATTGCCTTCTCACCGTTCATCCACGTGTGACCAACGCGAATCCAAACAGAGGCTAACTCGGTTGGTCACACGAACCCAAGCAGAGGCTAACTGGGTTGCTTGCTCGGACACGTTAAAGCTTATTTCACGGCATTTACCTTAATTTACAGCCATAATCTAGTTTTTGTAGCTATGTGAGTTCTTAATTCATTCATTTTTGAAAATCACTTTTTTTTTCTTTGTATTCTTTTGTTTTATGCTCCCTATATGTTCTTTTTTTCTTGGCACCCTTCTTTCCATTCCCTTTTCTAGAATATGTGATCACCTAAAATACGATTATGATATGTGCAGCTTAGTATATTATTATAGATATATGGTACATGTTCCACATTTTTGAAGGTTAGGACAATGTTGTTAATATGAGTGAGGTTTTATGTACTGGAGTTGGTGGATCTCAATGGGATGAGATATGGTGGTTATTGATTAATGTGAAGTTGTTGGCTTCTTTACTAAATGGTATTTTCCTAAAAGCACTAAAATATTGATTCATTAAATTTATTATATAAATTTAAAACAGACTCTGCAGCCACCTCATCATATTTCTTCCACGTGTGCAAATATTTTAGCCAAAAAGTTGACATGTATGTCTTAAGAGTTTGCTCTTTAAAATTTCTAAATTCCTAATTTTATTTTGTCTTCCTTCTATAATTTCATTTTTTTTACTCTGATTTTTTTAATCATATCTTCTGCTTCTTCTCTTCCTTCGACAAAATTTCTTTAATCTCTGCTTCCGCTTCTCCTCTTCCTTTGACAATTTATTTAATCTCTTTAATCCCTAATTTTGTTTTGTCTTTCTTCCACAATTTCTTTTTCTATATTCTAATTTTTTTAATCATCTTCTACTTCTGCTCCCAATCCTCCTCCCCTTTCTCCCTAGACCAATCCAGATTTGCCTTCTAAAGTCTCTCTGCATTTTGAGAGTAGAGCATGCAAATTCGTGCAATGAATCTTATAAACATTGCCTCAAATCTCTAAAAATCTATACAAATGAGAATTCCGATTCCTAACTCTTTTGAATATTCTCAATTGATGGATATGGTTAGGACGGTAGAACCGCGGTATGATGTATGTCATTTCTTTTTTAAAAAAACCCTCTAATTATTGTCGATTTCATTCTTAAGTTATATTTATATTATATGTGGTTTATATGATATGGTTCAATATTGATATTTTAGAAACCTGTCAACTATTCATTCACTCATAAAAACTGATTTCTTTAATTTGTTGTTTTAATTAAAACAAGAATTTGATGGGAAAAAAAGGCCGTGAAAGATATTTGGAACCGTAGAACCGCGGTCTGTTTCTGCTTTGTCATCCTCGACCGTCTCGTCGATTTATAATTCGAAATCATTTTCTTTGACGTCTCTCTGCGGTAACTCTTCGAAATCGTGAAATCTGTATTATCAAATTGTATGCATTTTTTTTATAAATTATTTTATAATATTATTAGTCATTTACTTAGATTATTATCAAATTGTATACATAAAACAAACCTCCAAATCTATTTTGTTGTCATCTTATTATACATTTTCTTTATAAATTTTTTTATAACATTATTATGCATTTCTTTTAATTTCAATTAATGTCAATCAATTATATAAGTAATATTTTACGTTACCAATGCTCATTTCACCTTCATACACAGTTACGTACCTCTGCGGTAACTTTTCGAAATCGTGAAATCTGACCGATTATTATCAAATTGTATGCATTTTTTTTATAAATTATTTTATAATATTATTAGTCATTTTTCATTAATTTCAATTAATGTCAATCTATTAGATGAGTAATATTTTACGTTATCAATCTTCATTTCACGTCCATACACAATTATTCAATGATTTCGTAACTTGAAAATTCAATTACTAATTCAATTCTCATTATATTTTTATATAATATTTCTATGATGCACTTTTTTTATTATAAGTAATATTTTAACCTATCATTACATATCAATTTTGCTTTCATGCACAATTATTTCACTTAAGGGTCACTAATGATTTCATACATTAAAAATTTAATTACTCATTTCACTTTCATACAAAATTATGTTCCTCATTAAATTAAATGGAAAAAAACTACATAATGACTCATAAATATCATCATAAATGTTCTTTATCTAATTCTTTGTATTATCTAAATATGATAATTATCTCCATATGATAACGATACTAAATTGATATAAATCAAGACGATTCAAAGAAAGTGGCGATCGTCTCGCCGAGTCGAAATCATCTTTTTCGACGTCTTTACGGTAACTCTTCGAAAACGTTCATACACAATTATTTCAATGATTACATTTATTGAAAATTCAATTACTCATTACATTTATCTATAATTTTTTTATAATTTTTATTTTATTTTGAGTAGTATTTTACACTATCAATTACACTTAGTAATATATTACATTATCAATCCTCCTTCCGCGAACAATTATATTATTCTACTTATGGTGAGTAATGATTGTCTAGGTTGAAAATTCAGTTACTTATTAAATTCAACGGAAAAAACATACCAAATCACTCATAAATATGTCATAAATGTTATTTATCAAATTATTTGTATTATCTCAATATGGTAACGATAATAAATCAGTATAAATCAGATATCTAAAGAAATTGACAACGTCCTTCCACATTAACTCTTCAAAATCGTGAAATCTTACTTACATTATTATCAAATTTAATACATAAAACAAACCTCCAAATCTATTTTGTTGTCACTTTATTATGTATTTAAAATATTATAATGAATTTATAATTACTTTCAATTTATGTCAATGTAACATTATTTATAATATTTTACGTTATCTATCCATTTCATTTTAATTTATGTCAATCAATTACTTTCAATTTATTTGTCAATATATTTAAATACATCAAAACTAAATTAATGCATATATAATGAAAATCTATATGGACATGGAATCATATTTATATATACTTCTATACCTTAAAATTTCAATTTCAATGTCTATCATCCATATGAGTAAACTATAAATAATTTACTCATAATAACATCTTTTAAGAAACCAAACTCGTAATAACATCCTTTAAGAAACAAAGCAAGCCGTAACATTTCATACTCGTATAATTTTACAAATAATTTTTTCATTTTCAATATTTTTAATAAAAACATCAAATGAATTTTGAGAATAAATAAATTAAATAATTAAATAATTAAATAATATTATTAATATTATCATTTTATAAAATAAAATTATATATTCTATTTGACAGAAAATACAAGAATTTATTAAAAATAATGATAAAGTACGAATATATTAAAAATTATTAAAAAAATTATTTCCAATTATTAAAATACATAGATTTATTTAAAATTATAATATATATGAATATATTAAAAAATATAATGAACAAAAATTTATTATACATGTATTCTGAAAAAATATGTTAACACTATTTCATCAATTAAATTATATATTTTTAATTGAATGCTATTTTTTATTTTAATTTTCCTTATTATGATGATAATTTGAATGTTAAAAAATAAATAAAAAATTAAGTATTGCATAAAATTAAATTATTTTTCAATAGAATTTATTTTTGGTGCATATCAACGTAACTATAATTCAATTGCACAAATAATTAGTTAAAACTTTTAAATACCTAAAATTATATTTAAAGTATATGTAAATCTTTAATAAAATAAATTTCAAACTCTTGATGAAATATATTCAATAAAAAAATTATTTACAACAACTTCTCATGCTCGCAATTAAAACATCATACTAATAAAACAAATAAATTTAGACTACGCTACAATATAATTCAACATTCACACTCTTTAAAATAAAAAATATTAAATAGTCAATCATATTTTCAAATTTTTACATCTTATTTTTTTGTTTGTATTTTATATTTTATTTCATCAAATAAATACAAGTACCATTATATGTTGAAAAACAAATTGACAATCAAAGTATAAGGAGTCAAACAATTATCTTATATAATAAGTTATCATGCAAATTTTATAAAATATTTTAAAAATTAAATTAGATGATTGTGATAAACATGATTTTCTCTCATTTTAATTTTTCTAATCATACTTAAGTATTACAAATTAATAGAGTAATATTATAAGATAATTATATTTATAATACATAAAATATTACTTATAAAACTTATAAAATTAATTAATTAATTAATATCCGCGCAACGCGCGGACCATGTAATTTATATTAAGTCAATATAATTTGATAAAAGTAATTTTACCAAACATGATATCAAATACACTAATTTATATTCCAAGAATTACAGGGAAAACGATGTTGTTAAACTTATAATTATGCTCGGAAAACGTTTCTCATCTCATATAATGGATTGATGACTTAATTTCAGTCTTACACAATATGGTTGTTTGAAAATAGATAGGAGTAGTACTATATATCAAAAAACCTTTCCAAGTCAAACACAAGCAAATTTCACATTCATGCCAGTTGGTTATACAGACTTAACTTGTACTGTGACGGTATTATCTAAATAAATCCTTATTGTTTATAAAGTAATTTATGTTTAATTAAAAATACAGCATTCTGAGTAAAAAAAAATACATAGCATTCTGATAATGCATATCTATGACAATGTTATTTGGAATAGTATGTCAGATAACACTTTCATAAGCAAACATTATTTGAACTTTGAAGGTCATTGATTTAAGTTAACATTTTTCTGAAGCATTATATAAAGTTTAAAGCATAATAAACAAAAAATAACATCTCCTTATCTGTATTTTCTATTACAAATCCTAAAATAAACAAATCATAACAATAATATTTAGTAAAGTTCACAACACCTTAAGAAAACTTAATATACTATTATATACTTCCACTTCCACATATATCATAAAGAAAACTTGTTTATCACACAGATTCTTGAATAACTTCTGGAAACAGAACATGAAGCACGCAAATAACAGGGCTGAGGTGCTGTCTCTCCAGTTACAATCTCCACAAACTAAGATTGATCTCTCCAAAGAATTGATTTTGAAATTCTCTTCAATAAATTTTATGACATGGTCTTTTTTGTTTAAGCACACCTGTAAAAAAGATCATAAGTGTGAAGATCTACTAATATCAAATCCTTTAAAATAAAAAGAGTATCATTGTTCGAGGTTGACAGAACAAAGGAACAAAATCTCCTACATAGAATTATCATTCACACACTCTATCCATTTACTAACTTGGCATGTTTCCACTAGGCTTTTTTTGGAGGAAAATGTTTCTCATCAGGCTAATCGAAAGCTTTTTAATATTTGAGACAACTGATAGGTCCACTAGAAAAGTTTTTTGTGTATAAAAAGGAAAAGGCAGTGCATTTCAGCTCATCAATTTCACTTAAATAATCTTTACTTGAAAATATGAAATAAAATATTTGTTATGACTCTAGGCCTATGCGACCTCTTACAACAAACTGCAAACAACATGAAAAAGAGATGGATGTTTACGATAAATAAAGTAGATACAAAAGATGGGTTAGTATTAGGATATAACTTTAATTTGTTTAAAAAATAAAAAAATTGATGCAGAGTATGAGTGAAATTGGGAAGTCGCATTAAAATTAAGGCAAAGTGAAGAAATTACCGATTGAAAATCCCAGTTGAAGCTTACTAAATCCATTTGTGGTCAACCAAAATGCCTTGGATGTGGGAAATTTTGGGCCAAATTTGCGGATGTTTCATGCGGCACCGTTCTTCCAGCAGTGGACATTTAAAGATTTGAAGTATTGTTAGAGTAGCAGGCAGCCTTTCTCCCGCCATATTCTCCAGCATGTAACAATCTTCAATTGTTAATTCTTGGAGGGACGTGAGGTGGAGAAGCTCCGTGCAGTCCAACGTGTGCAAACTTGGCATATTGCTTAGCGATAGAGAGGTAAGGGAGGGAGGCAGCAACGCACAATCCTTATTGGGGAAGGACTCCACACCATCACATACATTATCAATTGTAAGATCGGTGAGCATGTCCATCAAACTTAGAGATGGGCACCTCACTAACTTCTCGCATTTATATATCTCAAGTCTTCTCAAGCTAGGCGGCATACCACCTTCACAAAACGTCTCCATTTCTGGGCAATCTCGTATACTCACCGATTCTAAATTCGGGAGAAGAGTATTTGCGTGACAAGGCAATGACTTTAAATTAACACATTTTTCGACTAACAATGATGTCAATTTGGGTGGAGACAATCCTTCTCTTGGAAATGAAGCAAATTTGGGGCAGTTAGAAATGGCAAATTCGTTAAGATTTTGAAGAGTCTTTGGAGCAGAAACACATTCTAGATTTTCACACTGGCAGATGTGGAGACCACTGAGGTTGGGAAAGGTCTCCAATGGGAGGGTTGTCAGAGAACCACAACTACTATCTATATCCAACCATTGAAGTGACTCGTGCTGCTGCTTTTGCTTTGGGAAATCTAGATTTCTACAATCTGTGATGGACAAACTCTTTAAGGATGCGGGTAACCAATCTCCAGGAAACGATATCGCAGACGAACAATTCTCGATGCTTACAATTTTCAGGGAAATCGGTAGGGTGATGGCAATGACTTCAAAGAAGGACTCCGTTGCCTCTCTTCCATGAATTTCGATCTCTTCCAATGAAAGAGGTAGCTCTCGCAACACTACTTTATTGTTTTCACGTATCACTAATTTGCGGATGGCAAGAGCCCGTGGGAGAGAAAAAGCAAATTTGTCGCATTGTTCAATCTGAATTGTTTCCAAAGCAGGAAGATGAGATGGCAAATCTCCCCTCAATAAGGGACAACCACGAATCACAAGAGACTTGAGTACAGGAAAATAAGCATTTGAGTCATGGGGATGATGCCACACTTCCCAACATGGCATGTCATCAAATTCAAGACGTTCAAGGGTGGGAAAGAGAATCCCAGAAAAGGAATCACCGTATTCAGATCCAATAGTCTGCAACATACTCATTATCTTGATGCTCAAGTCCTTGAGAGAGCGTAATTGTCCAAGTGGTGGAAGAATACAACAATTATGACAATCAGATAGAGACAACTTAGTCAAATTTTGGTAGGAAGGATCTCCAATCCATTCTGGAAATCTCGTGCCTCTATATCCCCATATAGACACCTTTTTTAGGTTCTTGGCAGGATGTAACTTGTCTAGTATATCCATCTCACTTTGTGAATTTGTAAATTGGTCTTTTGCATTATCAGACCATTCAAAAGATAATTCTTCAAGGTACTTCTTATCCATTATATTCGCTTGTGATGCTTCAATGTTGTTGCTAACATTCTCTAATTTACTAATGGAAAGTGATCCGTGAAGATTTGACAGTGGTCCCAGTTCCTTTATCCCATTCTCTTTATGCTTGCCCACAACAAAGCAACTCAAATGTTGCAAATGGTTTAATTTGCCCATTTCACTAGGCATATCTTCTAACATTGGAGTATAGCGGATATCAAGATAGCGCAAATTCACAAGCTTTTGCATGCCATTGGGAAGTTTGATTAGTTGATAACAATTGTACAACTTCAAGGTTTGTAGATTATACAGATTACACAATGACTCCGGTAGTGTCTTCATAGCTTTGAAAGAGAGATCCACATAACGCAAATTAATCAGCTCACCTATCGAGTCAGGCAATGCATTAAGATCCCAAAAAAATTTAAATGACAAAACTCTCAAGCACTTCAAATTCAACAAAATGATGCATAGTTCCTTTTCATGGTTGAATGAAGTACCTCTAAAACTGATTGTCAAAACGGTCCTAAGATGTTTTGCTCGGTCAAAAATCTCAAAGTTATCCGCCACTGGTTCACTTAAATTGTTAAATGATAAATGACGAGTCTTGTTATCAATCTTCGTTTCTTTGCCAAGTTCTTCTGTTCTAAGGTAGAATTTTGCCCCAATCAATGTTGCTAAATCATGCACCAGATCATGCATCACAAAATGCTGTGAGCGGTTTCCACTTCCAAAACGTTGAAAAAAAGATCTTGAAGCTAAGTCATTAAAATACTCATAACCAACTTCTTCCAAAGTCTTTCCATTTTCTGGAGGCTGTAAAAGATCTTCTGCCATCCACAACAAGATCAAATCGTCTTTATCAAATTTATAATCCTTAGGATACAAGGAGCAATAAACAAAGCAGCGTTTCAAATAGGAAGGGAGATAATGATAACTAATTCTTAGTGCTGAAATGATCTTACTCGCATTTTCATCAATTTCCCAAATATTACTATTGAGTATATTATTCCAATCCCTGATGTCACGTTTCCTTCGCAACAAACCTCCAAGTGATTGTGCTGCTATAGGCAATCCCTTACATTTTCTAACAATCTCTTTCCCAATTTTTTCGAGATCCATATTCTCAGTGGATTTTTCTTGAGAAAGGCAAGCATGTTTTGCAAACACATACCAACAATCCTCATCAGACAATTGCTTAAGAGAGTAGTGACCTTGAAAAGTTTGGACCATAGAAACAACCTTTTCATTACGGGTTGTTACAAGAATTTTACTTCCTTTAGCACCGCACCGAAGAGGCTTTATAAGAGAATTCCAATTGTCATAATCTTCGGTCCAGACATCATCCAGAACAATTAAGAACTTTTTTCCGGTCAACTTATCCTTCAAATCTTGCTGAAGAATATTCAAATTATTTGTGTTAGAAGCACTTTTAACCTCCTCTGCAGTGGCCTTTGTAACCTTCAAAACATCAAAAGCATCAGAAACACAAACCCATGCTTGAACATCGAATTTCTGCTTTATACTTTGATGGTTGTACACAGATTGGGCTAAAGTGGTTTTTCCCACACCCCCCATGCCAACTATGGGGATCACAGAAATTTTATCACTATCAACATCATCACCATCATGTAACAGTAAGTTGAGTATGTCCTCTATGTCTTGATTTCTACCAAATATGTTAGATCCATGATCTAGAGAGGTTGATGGAGTTCTCCAAGAAGAATGGTGGTGAGTTGCAATATGTTGAAGACCAATAATATCTTTGTGTTTGAGAATGGATTCAAGCCTAGCAACTATATCTTCCAACTTACGAACCATATCCCTTTCTTCAAAGTTGAAAAAGCGAGACAAGTAGCTAGAAGCAGTAGTACTCACCTCTTTGTTCTTATGAGTAGTAGCAGCTTTGGTGGAAATGTGATCGAGAATGTCATCAGCAATATAGAGAGCATCTTTGAGATCATCAAGCCAGTTGTTAACAGCAGAGTCTTTGATCTGTTTCAGCTCAGCATCATTCAGAACAGCTTCAACAGCATAAAGAGTGTTCTTCAACCTTTGGATCAAATTGGCGTCAACCTTGTTTCCATAGATGAAGTTAACAAGCTGAGGAGAAGCAAGCCTGTCGAGAAGAACTTGAAGGAAAGCAGAGAGAAAAGCTCCACCAACAGCAGCAGCATCCATGATTTAGAAAGAGAAGAGAAGTGATTTCAAATCAGAGAACAATTGTTTGTTGCAGCACTCACTAAGCTCAAATGGGTTCTTTACCAAACTGTTGACTATGTTGTGTCACTCTTGCTTGGCACGTGTGAACACATAGTTATAGAATATCATTAAATTGATCACTAATAATTTCAACTTAAAATAAAATATTTAATTTAATAATATCAATATTGTTATATTTATTATTTTATTTAAGTACGGTTACTCTTTTTTATTTAATTTTAAATTATAAGAATAGAATAAATAATCTAATTTAATAGGTTTTAAATATTTAATTATGTTTATATAGTTAAAAATGAATTATAAGAAACGAAATGAATGCAAGAGTCTTTTAAAAGAAAATTGTGAAAAAGTAAAACTAAGTAGAGAAAGAGAACAACATATCTCCATATCGGAAAAAATGATAATAATGCAATGAAAATGTGGATTCCATTTGTTAAATCCTTACGAAAACGAAACATCAATATACGAATTAACAACGCTTACTATTTTTACTTTTCTTAAAAATATTTCACTATATTATATTATATTATATTATATTATATTATATTATATTATATTATATTATATTATATTATATTATATTATATTATATTATATTATATTATATTATATTATTTTTCTATTAAAAAAATTATTTATAGAGATGAAGAGTTTTAAATACTTTATAAAAAAAGTAAAATTATAAAATTTAAATGAATAATTTGAAATTGCTAAAAAATTTAATTATCTCATCCAAAAATATACTAAAAGGTTATTGAATATCTTTTTTTTTTTTGTGTTACATTTTTTTACTTCTTTTAACAATGGGAATATATTCCATATTAGTATAGTTCTTCTATACCATAATATAAGTATAAAAAAAATACATATGTATATACCATATACTTAAGTCACCATATAATGTATAAAAAAATATTCCAAATATATAGAAGCCAACCTACTTCTTCCTAATTTCAATCCCAAGTATATAAATGTTGTTATATTTGATCTACAAACAAAAAAAAAAATGTTGTTATTTTACTGCTAACTATCTAGTAATAAAATCACTATTCCACTTCTAGCAAGAAGTTCTTCCAAATGTTATTTTCTCTTATGTGCTCTTACTTTGTCTGCATACACTGATTAGCGATTAATAGATCCATCACCAAATTTGGAATAAGTTGTGAACTTTCATTACTATCACCACCAACATGTACATGGTCATAATTTGTATAATGAGCATTGTAGCATTTCACACGAGCTAAAATGTTGGGTACTTTAGCATTTTTACCATGATCAGTTCCATTGTTAATTACTTTTTCATATGAATCTCTTACATTAATAGAATTACCAGAATGTTTAGGTTGTATTTGATAAAAGACTTTTGAAACAACTAATTCTCCATCTTTTTCTTTTTCATTACTGCCAAGATGGTATTGATACATCACCCAATTAGTCTTCTCAGGTTTTATCCCGAGAAAACTAGTATTTACTGTGGAATCTAATTTTCTTTGCTAAGTTTCAATTTGTATGTTTCCGTGTAGGAACAATTAGCTAGACCAATGTTTAATTGATAAATAATACATACTGTTAATTAACAACTCTGTTTTTTTAATCTGAACTAAGTTATTTTTATATAAATAAATTTCTGAAGTGTAGTGCTTGAAACTGTGGTTACTATATTATTTTTTTAAAATTGGACACCATGAGGACACCATGAAGGTTGATTGATCTCTGGAATAGTGGATATTCTTTAACATGTGTTAGCCTCTACAAATCTTGGTGTCTCCTATTATATGTTTGGAATGTATATGGTGAAGTTCATTTTCAGTTAACTTTGTGTATATGAAGCCTTGAGTACTAGTTTCTTGTTAAATAAGCATGCCTGGAATTACCTGCATTTTTATGTCTATTAATTTATCAAAATGCAGGAACTCAGACGGAAAGAAGAAGCCATTTCACGAGGTAATTTACATTTCCTGTATTTGTGATTAAGTTTATTTCTTAACTTAGTTGTTTTCTATTTGTGTCTGCATTCAATTGAATGCTCGAATAAAACTACCACTTGAGGATTCTATAGGTAAGTGGCATTCCGTTATATATACCAGTCGGCTCATTCTACCCGTGATTTGGGCACTTATCTCCTAGGAAAGTTTGAACTAATGCTTTAACTTGACAATCAATATCTTTAGTTCTGCTTTTATCCTTAGCATGTATTCACTTTGTTTTGCAGCTGGAATTGTTATTGAGGAGAAGAATTGGCCACCATTTTTCCCAATTATCCATCACGATATCCCAAATGAGATTCCAATTCACCTTCAAAGACTTCAATATGTTGCATTTAGTTCGTTGTTGGGTAAGTTGTCCTATCTTGTTTTCTTTTTGTGGGGATGATTATTGGCTCACACCACACAGAGCGAGGTAGCACTCAATAAACAAACAAGAGGGTGCAGCATTGCTTTTAAATGGTGTCAATTGCAAGCTTTACATCTTAGTATACTGATAAGTATTGAAAGTTGGCTCCTTTTTGTTTTCCATGCCCCTAATATATATATAAAACCTGTTTTGTGAGTATGCAATGACATGATGAAAGCATTTTCCATTTAGTTCTTCTAAGTTTGGGTGAAAATACTGTTTTGATTTGATGAGTTAAATGAACTAATGCATTGGAATTTCTTCTGTACCAAAGGGGATAGGGTTTTACTTTATTTTCTATTTTGTTTTATTTTATTTTCTATTAAGTCGAACTATTTGAAGGTCTATTACATTGTTCTGTCATCCATTTCTGGAAAGATGAGGTTGTTTATTGATAGTGCTATTAAATTTAATAGTGCTATCTTTCTGATTTGAATACTCTCTTGATTGTGGATTTGTTGCATTGTTACTTTTGCAGGACGGATAGTGCTATTAAATTTGGACGATTTTTCCTGTTTTACTAGGTAAATTGACTATTTTCCTTTTTGTACGTTAGCTTTGTTTTATGTATTCAGCAAATTTTAATCAGCCTCATTTCTTTTTCTGCTTACAGCTTCACCTTGGGTTCTGTATCTTAGCTGCAGTTGCTTCTCCTATAGTTTTCAAAGGAAAATCCCTGACGTATGTTGACTTCATATATACACACCTTATTTAATACGACACTTTTGCATATTCCTTAATGCTTATACATAGGGTTTTATCGTGTACCTGGAGATTGATGATTTTAAACTGCCTTTCCACAAACTTGATTTTTAACACAAAGGTGCTATTTGATCTATGTGCTCAACCCTAATCAGTTGGAAAAAGGCATTTATTGATGTTTTCTATAATAGAAGTGAAAGAAGTATCTTTGAAAAACAAACTATAGTATTTGTCATGAATTGAACCTAGAACATGTAGATAATTAATTACTCTACACAAAATATACCTGAGCTGAAGTCTTACATGATCCTAGAATAACTAAGAAAGTCAGACTGGTAGGCATGTTGGTAAAAATGGTCATTCTCATTTATTTGGCCTAATGCTTGGTAATATCTTCTCATTGATACAGAGGCATTCTGTCAGCCATAGATGTGATTGGTGACCATACTTTGATTGGGGTAAGTATGTCTCTCCTGAAGTATATATATTATTCCTGCATTCTGTTTGATATTTGTTGAGGATTGCCATTGCTTTGACGATTTTACACATGCTATGCCAAATTAACATTTGCATCATGAGCCACATTACAGTTCTAAAGCAAATAATGCAAAATCTAAGAAATGAAAATATTTCTGCTTAACGGCGTTATGTCCACTTTCTTGTAGATTTTCTACTTCGTTGGATTTGGATTGTTCTGTCTTGAAACATTAATCAGCGTCTGGGTTATTCAGGTTTGATTAAACTTTCCAATATGTTAGCATATTTCTTGAAGTGGATGCACCTATCACTAAGAATGCACATAACTAAAGTGCCTGTAACGTGCTAATTTTTTGCTTTGGTTGCATACAGCAAGTATATATGTACTTCCGTGGCGGGGGTAAGACTGCTGAGATGAAGAGGGAAGCTGCACTAGGAGCAATGGGGGCTGCTCTACGATGAAGCGCCTTGTGAAGGCAGTATGAATGCCCTGGCTGTGTTTGGTTGTGTTGTAAATTACTTGCAACAGAAATTGCTGACAAAAATATTTCAACGATATTATATTAATTTGCTTTTCTCTCTTGTTTAACAGCTACCTGTTACATGTGGTCTGTTAAATGTATATTATAAGCAGAAAGTGTAGACATTAAGTGGTTTGGTAAAAGCATGCAACATTTCATTGAGTTATATATAGTTTTGTTGACTAGATATGTCCATTTTTTTGTACAAATAAGCTTACACAGGATGATAAACACTTCACTGCTATGCCTGTTCACCTCATTTGCAAACTGACATCTAAAATCTAATGTTCGACAAAAGATAAGTGAAGCTGGTAAATTTTTATTTATTCTTAAAATTGAGCTTTATGATTGATAAGACATTTGAAGGTAATAGGCCAGACTTTTGATATACTACAGCAGCTTCTGATGTTTTCCTATGATAAATGGTTGTTTTTTAGGTTATGTCAATAATTCTTCCAATGAAAAGAATATATATTTGCACGAATTATTAGTCATAGAAGCTACAAAACTGTGCTGAAAGTCAGTAATAAATTACCGCTTTGCTTAGAGGACATTGAAGATTAGAGTCAATTCTATATAAACTCTTCAAGAAGTAATTTTAGAAAAATAGAAGTTGAATGATCTTACACGTTAAAGCTTATTTCACGGCATTTACCTTAATTTACCTTAATATACTCTTATATACTTCCACTTCCACATATATCATAAAGAAAACTTGTTTATCACACAGATTCTTGAATAACTTCTGGAAACAGAACATGAAGCACGCAAATAACAGGGCTGAGGTGCTGTCTCTCCAGTTACAATCTCCACAAACTAAGATTGATCTCTCCAAAGAATTGATTTTGAAATTCTCTTCAATAAATTTTATGACATGGTCTTTTTTGTTTAAGCACACCTGCAAAAAAGATCATAAGTGTGAAGATCTACTAATATCCAATCCTTTAAAATAAAAAGAGTATCATTGTTCGAGGTTGACAGAACAAAGGAACAAAATCTCCTGCTTAGAATTATCATACACACATTCTATCCATTAACTAACTTGGCATGTTTCCACTAGGCTTTTTTTGGAGGAAAATGTTTCTCATCAGACTAATCGAAAGCTTTTTAATATTTGTGACAACTGATAAGGTCCACTAGAAAAGTTTTTGGTATATAAAAAGGAAAAGACAGTGCATTTCAGCTCATCAATTTCACTTAAATAATCTTTACTTGAAAATATGAAATAAAATATTTGTTATGACTCTAGGCCTATACGACCTCTTACAACAAACTGTAAACAACATGAAAAAGAGACGGATGAAATAAAGTAGATACAAAAGATATGTTAGTAGTAGGATATAAGTTTAATTTGTTTAAAAAATAATGAAAAAATTTGATGCAGAATATGAATGAAATTGGGAAGTCGCATTAAAATGAAAGCAAAGTAGAGAAATCACCATTGAAAATCCAAGTTGAAGTTTCTAAATCCATTTGAAGTGAAACACAATGCTTTGGATGTGGGAAATTTTGGGCCAAATTTGCGGATGTTTCATGCGGCACCGTTCTTCCAGCAGTGGACATCCAATGATTTGAAGTTTTGTTAGAGTAGCAGGCAGCCTTTCTCCCGCCATATTTTCCAGCTTTGAACAAGTCAAAATTGCTAAGTGTTGGAGGGACGTGAGGTGGAGAAGCTCCGTGCATTCCAACGTGTGCAAACTTGACATACTGCTTAGCGTTAGAGAGGTAAGGAAGGGAGGCAGCAACGCAAAACCCTTATTGGGGAAGGACTCCACACCATCACAACAACCAATTGTAAGATTGGTGAGCATGTCCATCAAACTTAGAGATGGGCTTCTCATTAACTTCTCGCATTTATATATAACAAGTCTTCTCAAGCTAGGCGGCATACTACCTTCACAAAACGTCTCCATTTCTGGGCATTCCCATATACTCAGGTATTCTAACTTCGGGAGAAGAGTATTTGCGTGACAAGGCAATGACTTTAAATTAACACATTTTTCGACTAACAATGATGTCAATTTGGGTGCAGACACACATTCTAGATTTTCACAGTTGTGGATTCGGAGACTACTTAGGTTCGGAAAAGTCTCCAGTGGGAGGGTTGTCAGAGAATCACAACTACTCCATATAGACAACGATTGAAGTGACTCGTGCTGCTGGTTTTGCTTTGGGAAATCTAGATTTTTACAATTTAAGATGGACAGACTCTTTAAGGATGCGGGTAAACAATCTCCAGGAAACGATATCGCAGACGAACAATTCTCGATCCATACAATTTTCAGGGAAATCGGTAGGGTGATGGCAATTACTTCAAAGAAGGACTCCGTTGCCTCTCTTCCATGAATTTCGATCTCTTCCAATGAAAGAGGTAACTCTCGCAACACTACTTTATTGTTTTCACGTATCACTAATTTGCGGATGGCAAGAGCCCGTGGGAGAGAAAAAGCAAGTTTGTCGCAATCTTCAATCTGAATTGTTTCCAAAGCAGGAAGATGAGATGGCAAATATCCCCGCAATAAGGGACAACCACGAATCACAAGAGACTTGAGTACAGGAAAATAAGCATTTGAGTCATGGGGATGATGCCACACTTCCCAACATGGCATGCCATCAAATCGAAGATATCCAAGGGTGGGAAAGAGAATCCCTGATAAGGAATCACCATATTCAGATCCAATAGTCTCCAACATACTCATTCTACTGATTCTCAACTCTTTGAGATTCTGTAATTGTCCAAGTGGTGGAAGAATACAACAATTATCACAATCAGACAGAGACAACTTAGTCAAATTTCGGTAGGAAGGATCTCCAACCCATTCTGGAAATCTCGTGCCTCTATATCCACATATAGACACCTTTTTTAGGTTCTTGGCAGGTTGTAACTTGTCTAGTATATCCATCTCACTTTGTGAATTTGTAAATTGGTCTTTTGCATTATCAGACCATTCAAAAGACAATTCTTCAAGGTACTTCTTATCCATTATTTTCGCTTGTGATGCTTCAATGTTGTTGCTAACATTCTCTAATTTACTAATGGAAAGTGATCCGTGAAGATTTGACAGTGTTCCCAGTTCCTTGATCCCTTTCTCTTTATGCTTGTCCACAACAAAGCAACTCAAATGTTGCAAATGGTTTAATTTGCTCATTTCTCTAGGCATATCTTCTAACTTTAGAGTGTAGCGGATATCAAGGTAGCGCAAATTCACAAGCTTTTGCATGCCATTGGGAAGTTTGGTTAGTTGATCACAATAGTACAACTTCAAGGTTTGTAGATTATGCAGATTACACAATGACTCCGGTAGTGTCTTTATAGTTGTGTGAGAGAGATCCAAATAACGCAAATGAATCAATTCACCTATCGAGTCAGGCAATGCATTAAGATCCCAAAAAATTTTAAATGACAAAACTCTCAAGCACTTCAAATTCGACAAAATGATGCATGCTGCCTTTTTATTGTTGAATGGAGTACGTCTAAAAGTGATTCTCAAAAAGGTCCTAAGATGTTTTGCTCGGTAAAAAATCTCAAAGTTATCCGTCATTGGATCGCTGATGTTGTTAAATGATAAATGACGAGTCTTGTTATCAATCTTCGTTTCTTTGCCAAGTTCTTCTGTTCTAAAGTAGAATTCTGCTCCAATCAATGTTGCTAAATCATGCACCAAATCATGCATCACAAAACGCAGGGAGCGGTTTCCACTTCCAAAACGTTGAAAAAAAGATCTTGAAGCTAAGTCATTAAAATACTCATAACCAACTTCTTCCAAAGTCTTTCCATTATTTGGAGGCTGTAAAAGATCTTCTGCCATCCACAACAAGATCAAATCGTCTGCATCAAATTCATAATCCTTAGGAAACAACGAGCAATAAACAAAGCAGCGTTTCAAATAGGGAGGGAGATAATGATAACTAATTCTTAGTGCTGGAATGATCTTACTCTCCTTTTCATCAATTTCCCAAATATTACTATTGAGTATATTATTCCAATCCCTGATGTCACGTTTCTGTCGCAACAAACCCCCAAGTGATTGTGCTGCTAAAGGCAATCCCTTACATTTTCTAACAATCTCTCTGCCAATTTTTCCGAGATCCATATTCTGAGCGGATTCTTCTGGAGAAAGGCATGCATGGTTCGCAAACACTGACCAACAATCATCATTAGACAATTGCTCGAGAGAGTAGAAACCTTGAAAAGTTTGGACCATAGAAACAACCTTTCGAATACGGGTTGTTACAAGAATTTTACTTCCTTTAGCTCCGCATCGAAGAGGCTTTATAAGAGAATTCCAACTGTCATAATCTTCATTCCAGACATCATCCAGAACAATTAAGAACTTTTTTCCGGTCAACTTATCCTTCAAATCTTGCTGAAGAATATTCAAATTATTTGTGTTACAAGCACTTCTAACTTCCTCCGCAATGGTCTTTGTAATCTTCAAAACATCAAAATCATCAGAAACACAAACCCAGGCTTGAACATTGAATTTTTGTTTTATAGTGTCATGGTTGTACACAGATTGGGCTAAAGTGGTTTTGCCCACACCACCCATGCCAACTATGGGGATCACAGAAATCTTATCACTATCAACATCATCACCATCATGTAACAGTAAGTTAAGTATGTCCTCTATGTCTTTATTTCTACCAAATATGTTAGATCCATGATCTAGAGAGGTTGATGGAGTTCTCCAAGAAGAGTGGTGGTGAGTTGCAATATGTTGAAGACCAATAATATCTTTGTGTTTGAGAATGGATTCAAGCCTAGTAACTATATCTTCTAACTTACGAACCATATCCCTTTCTTCAAAGTTGAAAAAGCGAGACAAGTAGCTAGAAGCAGTAGTACTCACCTCTTTGTTCTTATGAGTAGTAGCAGCTTTGGTGGAAATGTGATCGAGAATGTCATCAGCAATATAGAGAGCATCTTTGAGATCATCAAGCCAGTTGTTAACAGCAGAGTCTTTGATCTGTTTCTGCTCAGCATCATTCAGAACAGCTTCAACAGCATAAAGAGTGTTCTTCAACCTTTGGATCAAATTGGCGTCAACCTTGTTTCCATAGATGAAGTTAACAAGGTGAGGAGAAGCAAGCCTGTCGAGAAGAACTTGAAGGAAAGCAGAGAGAAAAGCTCCACCAACAGCAGCAGCATCCATGATTTAGAAAGAGAAGAGAAGTGATTACAAATCAGAGAACAATTGTTTGTTGCAGCACTCACTAAGCTCAAATCGGTTCTTTACCAAACTGTTGACTATGTTGTGTCACTCTTGCTTGGCACGTGTGAACACATAGTTATAGAATATCATTAAATTGATCACTAATAATTTCAACTTAAAATAAAATATTTAATTTAATAATATCAATATTATTATATTTATTATTTTATTTAAGTACGGTTACTCTTTTTTATTTAATTTTAAATTATAAGAATAGAATAAATAATCTAATTTAATAGATTTTAAATATTTAATTATGTCTATATATTTAAAAATGAAATATAAGAAACGAAATGAAATACAAGAGTCTTTTAAAAGAAAACGGTGAAAAAGTAAAACTAAGTAGAGAAAGAGAACAACTTATCTCTATATCGGAAAAAACGATAATAATGCAATGAAAGGGTAGATTCCATTTGTTAAATCCTTACGAAAACGAAATATCAATATACGAATTAACGGCGGGTTTTTTATTATAATATCTTCTTTTTTTTTTAATACCAATCTACCCCACTTTGAAACTAATATACCAATCTCCCCTACTTTTTTGCCCCAGATGCAAGTCGCATCCTGGGGCTGCGACCTCTTGAAAGAAAAAAAATTTAACTGCAACACATGGTCGCATCCTGGGGATGCGCATCCTGGGGATGCGACCTCCCACTTGGGAATTCTTTTTTTTTTTTTTTGAATTTCTGGTGGATAAAATAATATATTTATTATATTTAATAATAATAATGGGTATATTAATAATTAGTATAATAATAAAAATAATAATAATAATAATTTTAATAATAATAATAAAAAGAAAATTCTATTAATAAAATAAAAATACTTTTATTTTAATATTATATATTCTTTTATTGTTGAATTTTGTTATTTATTATTAGATATATTATATTTATTATTATTAAATATTTTAAAAATAATTATAACATTAAAAAATACAAATTATTGTTATAAATAATTAAAATAATTAATTTAATATTATTATATAACTTTTAATAATTATTATAATAAAAAAACAATAATAATAATAAAAAGAAAATTCTATTAATACAATAAAATAAAATTACATTAAATTAAAAGAAATATACATTAAAAAAAAGAAAAAATACTACAAATAAAAAATTACATCAAAGAAAATTAATTATTGTCATCTAAATGACCTCCAGTTCCACATCTACGCGGTCGTCGAACTCGTCTAGCTCTCTGAACAACTTGAGGTTGTTGTGGTTGATCCTCGTTGTAATCTGTTTGTGGATTAGAACCACTACCACCTGCTTCCGTATAATTTTGAGTTTCGACATTATACATAGAATCAAAAGCCGCAAAAGCCGACTCAGGAGTTGTGCAATGAGTACCAAACAAATTATAGAAAATTCCGCATTCAGCCAACGTAGTGGGAGGTCGCATCCCCATATTGGGAACCCTTAAGGAGGTCGCAGGGCCAGGAAACGACTTCTTTGGGAGGTTGCAGGTCCAGGAAACGATCTCTTTAGGAGGTCGCAGGGCCAGGTAGAGACCAATTGATGATGAATCCTAGCCGCTAATTTCTTTTAATCGATGGTTGTGGATGCTTGATGATGAATCCTCCTAATTTTAGTTGGACCAATCAAATTGATCTATTCAATCTTTAATCTTGACCATCCAAATTCATTTATCAATGGTTGTGGTTTAGTAGAAAAATATCAATCCTCATACTTTTAGTTGGACCAATCAAATTGATCTATTCAAT
>NC_021160.2:2017606-2035022 GCF_000331145.2 Cicer arietinum | reverse complement strand
TTTCCCAAGTGGGAGGTCGCATCCCCAGGATGCGACCATGTGTTGCAGTTAAATTTTTTTTCTTTCAAGAGGTCGCAGCCCCAGGATGCGACTTGCATCTGGGGCAAAAAAGTAGGGCAGATTGGTATATTAATTTCCCCAGGATGCGACTTGCATCTGGGGCAAAAAAGTAGGGCAGATTGGTATATTAATTTCCCCAGGATGCGACTTGCATCTGGGGCAAAAAAGTAGGGCAGATTGGTATATTAGCAGCCCCAGGATGCGACTTGCATCTGGGGCAAAAAAGTAGGGCAGATTGGTATATTAATTTCCCCAGGATGCGACTTGCATCTGGGGCAAAAAAGTAGGGCATATTGGTATATTAATTTAAAGTGGGGTAGATTGGTATTAAAAAAAAAAAAAAGGATATTATAATAAAAAACTCATTAACGGCGCTTACTATTTTTACTTTTCTTAAAAATATTTCACAATATTATATTATATTATATTATATTTTATTATTTTTCTATTAAAAAAATTATTTACAGAGATGAAGAGTTTTAAATACTTTATAAAAAAAGTAAAATTATAAAATTTAAATGAATAATTTGAAATTACTGAAAAATTTAATTATCTCACCCAAAAATATACTAAAAGCTATTGATTTTTTTTATTACATTTTTTTTACTTCTTTTAACAATGGGAACATATTCCATATTAGCATACTTCTTCTATACCATAATATAAGTAAAAAAATAAATACATATGTATATACCATAAACTTAAGTCACCATATAATGTATAAAAAAATATTCCAAATATATAGAAGCCAACCTACTTCTTCCTAATTTCAATCCCAAGTATATAAATGTTGTTATATTTGATCTAAACAAAAATGTTGTTATTTTATTACTAACTAACTAGTAATAAAATCACTAATCCACTTCTAGCAAGAAGTTCTTCCAAATGATATTTTCTCTTATGTACTCTTACTTTGTTTGCATACACTAATTAGCATACACTGATTAATAGATCCATCACCATGTTTGGAATAAGTTGTGAAGTTTCATTACTATGACCACCAACATGTACATGATCATAATTTGTATAATGAGCATTGTAGCATTTCACACGAGCTAAAATGTTGGGTACTTTAGCACTTTTACCATGATCAGTTCCATTGTAAATTACTTTTTCATATGAATCTCTTACATTAATGAAATTACTAGAATGTTTAGGTTGTTTTGATAAAAGACTTTTGAAACAATTAATTCTCCATCTTTTTCTTTTTCATTACTGCCAAGATGGTATTGATACATCACTCAATTAGTCTTCTCAGGTTTTGTTTGTTTATTACAATAGTTGGTGTATAGTACTAATAACTTTTTATAACCCTTCACAACACCATTAACATGTCAAAATTTGCTCTAATTTTTCCTTGTTTTGTGCCATTTTATTTCAGTTCCTTCTTCATCAGTGTGAACTTTTCTTCTTTTTCTTGTCTCTGTTGTGTACACTTTTGAAGGTCCGTGAAATAGAAGGGTGCAATTGAATTAAAATTTTCAATTTGATAGAAAAATAAAGCAGCCCCAAACTTAGTTTGTTGTTTGTTCACAAGCAACAATTAAATTCAGACTTAATACTGTTAAAATTAAACTTAAACTCAATTTCTCAAATCAAATCAAGCTCAATTCTCAAAGTTTCAGCTACTACAAAACATTCATCATACTCCATGATTTCTTACAAAAACAACACAATTTGTACACTTTAGCATTCATTCATTAAGTTAAACCCTCTCTTCACACAATCTCACCAAAATTTATCTCAAATGTTTAGCAGGTGTTATGAATTTATCACTCAAATCCTATAACATGCATCACGCTACTATAGACTTAAAAAAAATTTATAGTTAGCACTCACAATGCAACAAACACATACAGTTGTGGAGGACTTTCAGGTTGTAATGAGGCTTAGATAAGGGTATAACATTTTGGGATAATATGCTTTACTACTTAGAGTTAGATGCACATTTTCAAATTATTCTACCTTTTCTTTTCCTTCACATTTCTATTGTGGAGATTCTCAAGCATTGACAAAAGAACCAAGAAGATGTTATTTATCAAAACTACACAATAATAAATTTTTTTCTCTTTGTTTTGATTTTGATTTTGATTTTATTTTTGAGAACCATCACCCCAAACTTAAAAAGTTGTTATCCCATTAGCAACATCAAACTTAGAACTTTAACAAAACGAGACAAAAGTTTTCCTACGTAACTCCAAGTAAGGTGATTGAATTGAAATCAAGTATTTGGCTTGTAATGGAGCTAGTAACCGAAAGAAAAAGACAAGACTTAAAGGGGATAGCAAAGGATAAAATTTGTACATGATAGTTAGAAAAGTTTAAACGATCAAACAAAATTGTCTAAGTGTATGCATAAATCATAAGTGACGCAAGTCAGAATTAGTGCAGGTTCTGAAGAAATAACATGGATAATCACACAAAAAACAATTAAAGTGTATAGACTCGAAAGCTCACAGCTAGGATAATAAGATATAGTATGAACTATCAAAATTATGCTAAACATATCACAACAAGATTTATTTATTTAAAAATGGAAAATGAGACTTCCAGAATCAAAGAATAATCAATAATGCATGCATTAGTGAAACTCGTCGAATTAAGCAATGATATGAGTAAAAAAAATATAATTTAAATTTCAAAATCCCAAACATATAGCTTAAGATCAGCTTCAAATTGTTAAAAATTATTCATCATAGTGCACATTTATATTCAATTAAAAAGAAACAAATTCAAATTAAAAAAATTGCAAAAATAAAAGTTACATCTATCTTTGGGTTGTCTCCCACAAAGCGCTTCTTTATCGTCGTTAGCTTTACACCTCAACCATTGTCAATGTGGCATATATGACAGAAAGAACACATCATCTTTCTGTTTCTTTTTGTTTGGTAGAAATTCCATGATGTTGCTTCCATGTCCTTTTCAATTGGACATTGATGAACAAGACATAGATTGAATCTCAAACTTCATCAATCTCTTCTTTTTTTATTTTCCTTGTTCTTGTTTTTCTCTTGCTTATCTTCTTTTACCACAAAAATGAAGTAATCTTCAACACTCCTCCATCTTCTCAAAATTAAAAATTTTATTAAATTTTTTTAAATAAAAACAAAATTTTAATGCAAAGCAATTTTTTAATTAAGTAGTTAAATTATAACTCAATAGTGATATGACAATCCCCAGTAACAACGCCAAAAACTTGATAGCGTTTCAGCAAGTGTAATGAATCGTTCCAAGTAATAATAGAATGGTAGTACCGAGTATCGAACTCAAAGATTGCATTATACTATCGAATTACGTTTAGTTACTAAAATTGAACAAAAAATTTCCAAATTATATTTAAAACGAATAATAAAATTAAATTAAACTTTTATAATAATAAGAATGTCAGAAAAGAGTTTCACTTTAAGTTCAACCTATATTTATAATGATCTAGTTACTTTTAATTTTCACTCAGTATTATCATTGCTTGTACGTTATATCATCTTTCTTTAAAAAAGAGGTGGAAAGTGACGCTAGAAAGCAAGTACTTAATTAATCTTTTAGAAGCATTTTTTTACAGCATCTTTTAGAAGTATGAAATCTTGTATTCTCGTGTAATGGTTTCCTAGTGTTGTTCAAATTATACTATTTTTTTACTTCATCTAAAATCAAATATTAGTAAAAATGGTATTAGTATCCGACATATGACATATTAATGTATCTTATCTAAATTTTAAAACAAATATATTAATTTTTAAATATAGTTTTTTTTGCCTATATCTAATTCCAAAAGAATAAAACTTAAAGAGTATATTTTTTAAAGAATGTTTGAGTTGAAGAATTGGCAAGAATTTTGGTTATGATGTATTATTATAAAAGATTAGCAGCTCCAATTCAACATTGAGGGGAAGGGTTTGACTTTGACTTGTGATTTGGGTATAGAGAAAAAGTTGGAGAGTATCTAGAATGTGAGAAAATAGCGTAGAGGGCACGTTTGTGTGGCCGCCTGATAATGTTGGTGAGTAAACCATTTCATTGATGAGGAGGTTTCAACCTAATACAACTTTCATGTGAAGTGTGAACAGAAGAAACATACAAATTTTCTGTTTTCTTTAGATCAACATGACTTGATTTAAGGAACTTTAAACATTTCAACGTACACATAAAGTTGTGTATTTTTTATTTCTATATGTATAATGTGTATTCAAAATGTTTTATATGATTGCATACCTCAAGAGTAACTAAAAAGGTAAGAAACATATTTGGAAAAAACTACTTCTACAAATTTGAGTAAGTTTTTAGGTATGCATGAAAAAACTGGTATAGGTACCTATAACATACAATTAACTATAATTTTAATTTACTTAATAAATAATAACTAAATTTAAAAAGTGATTGTTGTCAAATAATTGGGCCTTCGGGTATTATACTAAGCAAAATTCTAGATTACTAGAATATTCACCTTTTTTTTTAATCTAACTTCATTCTTAGAAAGTCATAAAAATAAAAATTCTTGGACACATGTACTATTAATTAATTAATATCTATTGGTTTGACGGCACATTGGAAGTTTGGAAGTGTACAACCTAACATTCTTAAAAACTTAGTCAAATACAATATTGGAAGTACTATTGCAAATGTATTTCATTTTTTGTGTACAATATTTCATTTTGTTTTCCACATAAATTGAGCACACACTAAACCTAAAATAAGTAAATTTAATATATTATTTGAATTTTAAAATATATTTGAAATCATTCAAACAAACAACACGAAAAAGAGTTTTTATATTTTAATTTAGTAATGATTAATTAATGAATTAATTGGAGCATTTTTGTTGTGTTGTAGTCATTCTCTTGCATAAGAAGATTCAAAATTTGTAACCTCACCTCTTAACTTCTTCTTCTTCTTCTTCTTCTTCTTCTTCTTCTTCTTCTTCTTCTTCTTCCTCATTCCAATTCTCAATTCTTCTCTATTCCTTCAATCTATCTATCTATCTATCTACAGTTGGCACTTGCTAGCATTCTTCATCATCATGGCCGGTCGCTACGATAGTAACCCCTTCGACGAAGAAGAGCAAGTCAACCCCTTCTCTGTAAGTCCCCTCTTTTCTATATGCTTGTATTTTTTCTCAATTTCATCTCCTTACACTCTTAATTCCAACTATTCTTTTATTTTCCCTTTCAATTTCACACCTTGCTTGCTTCATACTTACTATTTCCTATTATGCAAATATTTATGAAGGACTTTTATTTCAATTATCTCTCATTTAACATTATTAGGCTGGTATTTAGGTCACTCTAGTATTAAATGGTTTTCGTTGTTCATCAATATTGTACAATTTATTCAAACAATACTATGAATTATTCAAAAATTTCAGAATTCTGGAAGTGTTGCCCCTGTCACAAATTCAAGACTTGCACCTCTTAATCCTGAACCCGTTGATTATAATTATGGCTTTGGTGCCACAGTTGATATACCTCTTGATTCATCATCAAATGTAAGTGTAGTAAAATAGATTCTGTTGAAATACTTTATCTTTTTTCGTACACGTTTATAAATGTATTACATGTTTTATTTCAAGAATTCATGGTTTTCTAATATGTTTTAACATTAGGATGTGAAAAAGAAGGAAAAAGAACTCCAAGCTAAGGAGGCTGAATTGAGAAGACGGGAACAGGTATACGATCGCATCTATTGGCCTCTATATGTACAATATTGTTTTATGTTGTATTTTGGTTTCTTTTTTGCTTTTGTCCTCTTCCGGTATCTTGTTGTCCACGACATAATTTTCATTTTCATGCCTTACATATGAAACTTTTATCCCGAGAAAACTAGTATTTACTGTGGAATCTAATTTTCATTGCTAAGTTTCAATTTGTATGTTTCCGTGTAGGAACAATTAGCTAGACCAATGTTTAATGGATAAATAATACATACTGACTTAATTAACAACTCTGTTTTTTTAATCTGAACTAACTTATTTTTATATAAATAAATTTCTGAAGTGTAGTGCTTGAATCTTTGTGGTTACTATATTATTTTTTAAAAATTGGACACCGTGAGGGCATATGAAATTGCTGTGATTAGAAGGTTGGTTGATCTCTGGAATAGTGGATATTCTTTAACATGTGTTAGCCTCTACAAATCTTGGTGTCTCCTATTATATGTTTGGAATGTATATGTTGAAGTTCATTTTCAGTTAACTTTGTGTATATGAAGCTTTGAGTACTAGTTTCTTTTTAAATAAGCATGCCTGGAATTACCTGCATTTTTATGTCTATTAATTTATCAAAATGCAGGAACTCAGACGGAAAGAAGAAGCCATTTCACGAGGTAGTTTACATTTCCTGTATTTGTGATTAAGTTTATTTCTTTACTTAGTTGTTTTCTATTTGTGTCTGCATTCAATTGAATGCTGGAATAAAACTACCACTTGAGGATTCTATAGGTAAGTGGGATTCCGTTATGTATTGTCGGCTCATTCTACACGTGATTTGGGCACTTATCTCCTAGAAAAGTTTGAACTAATGCTTTAACTTGACAATCAATATCTTTAGTTCTGCTTTTATCCTTAGCATGTATTCACTTTGTTTTGCAGCTGGAATTGTTATTGAGGAGAAGAATTGGCCACCATTTTTCCCAATTATCCATCACGATATCCCGAATGAGATTCCAATTCACCTTCAAAGACTTCAATATGTTGCATTTAGTTCGTTGTTGGGTAAGTTATCCTATTTTGTTTTCTTTTTGTGGGGATGATTATTGGCTCACACCACACAGAGCGAGGTAGTACTCAATAAGCAAACAAGAGGGTGCAGCATTGCTTTTAAACGGTCTCAATTGCAAACTTTACATCTTAGTATACTGATAAGTATTGAAAGTCAGCCTTTTCCTTTTTGTTTTCCATGCCCCCAATATATATATAAAACCTGTTTTGTGAGTATGCAATGACATGATGAATGCATTTTCTATTTAGTTCTTCTTAGCTTTGGTGAAAATACTGTTTTGATTTGATGATAGTTATAATACAAAATGTATCTATACGACTATAACGTATATTCAGCAGGTCAATTTATTTTATACCCAAAAATGAAAATATGTGATGTGATACAGTCCATTGTCAATGATGATTGACGATATATGAGATGATGCAGGGCTAGTGTTGTGCCTTACATGGAATGTTATAGCCGTCACTTCAGCTTGGATTAAGGGAGAAGGTCAGTTTAGCTATGGATGAAAAATTTGTATGGGTTATAAGATGGCTTGAAATATAAATTTGATTCAACAAATTCCATGCATGTGGAACTTGCCCTTGTTTGCTGTAGGTGTAAAAATATGGTTTCTTGCAATTATCTACTTCATAGCAGGGGTTCCTGGAGCATATGTCCTGTGGTATCGCCCATTATATCGTGCGTTTAGGTAATTATTCCCAATACTTGCATTTGAATGTTTGATTTTTGCCAATAAAATTTAAAATTGCAAGCATTTCTTTTATATTGCTTCACTTGTGTAAGACCAAAATATATTCTTTAGATTATTTCTGAGTGTGAGCGAATTTGTCACATTTGGTGATGTCCATAGTTATTCTAACAGAACAGTAATCATAGAAATTTTAAACTAGTTAAATGAACTAATGCATTGGAATTTCTTCTGTACCAAAGGGGATAGGGTTCTATTTTATTTTCTATTTTGTTTTATTTTATTTTCTATTAAGTCGAACTATTTGAAGGTCTATTACATTGTTCTGTCATCCAATTCTGGAAAGATGAGGTTGTTTATTGATAGTGCTATTAAATTTAATAGTGCTATCTTTCTGATTTGAATACTCTCTTGATTGTGGATTTGTTGCATTGTTACTTTTGCAGGACGGATAGTGCTATTAAATTTGGACGATTTTTCCTGTTTTACTTGGTAAATTGACTATTTTCCTTTTTGTACGTTAGCTTTGTTTTATGTATTCAGCAAATTTTAATCAGCATAATTTCTTTTTCTGCTTACAGCTTCACCTTGGGTTCTGTATCTTAGCTGCAGTTGCTCCTCCTATAGTTTTCAAAGGAAAATCCCTGACGTATGTTGACTTCATATATACACACCTTATTTAATACGACACTTTTGCATATTCCTTATTGCTTATACATAGGGTTTTATCGTGTGACCTGAAGATTGATGATTTTAAACTGCCTTTCCACAAACTTGATTTTTAACACAAAGGTGCTATTTGATCCATGTGCTCAACCCTAATTAGTTGGAAAAAGGCATTTATTGATGTTTTCTATAATAGAAGTGAAAGAAGTATCTTTGAAAAACAAACTATAGTATTTGTCATGAATTGAACCTAGGACATGTAGACAATTAAGTACTCTACACAAAACATACCTGAGCTGAAGTCTTACATGATCCTAGAATAACTAAGAAAGTCAGACTGGTAGGCATGTTGGTAAAAATGGTCATTCTCATTTATTTGGCCTAATGCTTGGTAATATCTTCTCATTGATACAGAGGCATTCTGTCAGCCATAGATGTGATTGGTGACCATACTTTGATTGGGGTAAGTATGTCTCTCCTGAAGTATATATATTATTCCTGCATTCTGTTTGATATTTGTTGAGGATTGCCATTGCTTTGACGATTTTACACATGCTATGCCAAATTAACATTTGCATCATGAGCCACATTACAGTTCTAAAGCAAATAATGCAAAATCTAAGAAATGAAAATATTTCTGCTTAACGGCGTTATGTCCACTTTCTTGTAGATTTTCTACTTCGTTGGATTTGGATTGTTCTGTCTTGAAACATTAATCAGCGTCTGGGTTATTCAGGTTTGATTAAACTTTCCAATATTTTAGCATTTCTTGAAGTGGATGCACCTATCACTAAGAATGCACATAACTAAAGTGCCTGTAACGTGCTAATTTTTTGCTTTGGTTGCATACAGCAAGTATATATGTACTTCCGTGGCGGGGGTAAGACTGCTGAGATGAAGAGGGAAGCTGCACTAGGAGCAATGGGGGCTGCTCTACGATGAAGCGCCTTGTGAAGGCAGTATGAATGCCCTGGCTGTGTTTGGTTGTGTTGTAAATTACTTGCAACAGAAATTGCTGACAAAAATATTTCAACGATATATATATATTTGCTGTTTCTCTCTTGTTTAACAGCTACCTGTTACATGTGGTCTGTTAAATGTATATTATAAGCAGAAAGTGTAGACATTAAGTGGTTTGGTAAAAGCATGCAACATTTCATTGAGTTATATATAGTTTTGTGGACTAGATATGTCACATTTTTTGTACAAATAAGCTCACACAGGATGATAAACACTTCACTGCTATGCCTGTTCACCTCATTTGCAAACTGACATCTAAAATCTAATGTTCGACAAAAGATAAGTGAAGCTGGTAAATTGTTATTTATTCTTAAAATTGAGCTTTATGATTGATAAGACATTTGAAGGTAATGGGCCAGACTTTTGATATACTACTACAGCTTCTGATGTTTTCCTATGATAAATGGTTGCTTTTTAGGTTATGTCAATAATTCTTCCAATGAAAAGAATATATATTTGCACGAATTATTAGTCATATGTCTAATTTGAACCAGTCTGAAGCTACAAAACTGCGCTGAAAGTCAGTAATAAATCACCGCTTTGCTTAGAGGACATTGAAGATTAGAGTCATTCTATATAAACTCTTCAAGAAGTAATTTTAGAAAAATAAAAATTGAATGATCTTACACTAAATGAGTATTCTTATAAGTTGGGAGTAACTTGTTCACCTAACTATAAGCTCCTTCGTCTAATTTTTCTATAAACTACTGAAGACTCTGTTAAATTATGATGTAAATATTGATTTCATTTGAAAAGTATTGATTAGTTTATATTCTTAATCCAAATTGGGTCCAAATGTTTCTTTCTTAACGATAATAACATTTCTCAAGTTAGTCCACTTGCCTTTTTAATAGAGGTTCACTTACACACCTCCTCATTGGTACATGGTGAATGTTTATTCAATCTTCTATTTTTTCGGCTTTTTATAGGATTTTAACTTTTGACGGTATAAAATGCACTACTAGATCTTAGCTTCTGGTAGTGTATTTGACCTATCACATTTCCAAAGAATAAATGTGATTTAAGTCCTTCTAAAATTAGTCTATTTTGTTGGAAAAAAAAAGATTAGTCTCTTAATTTTTTATTATTTTTAGTCCTCCATATTTTAGTTGTTTGCAAGAATAATCCATGTTAAAAATCCGTTGTTGAGGATGATGATGATTAATTGAGTGAGACTTGTTAGATATTTTAATTGACATAATGTCCATATGGCAAGTGACTCAACAATTATATAAATTTTATATCATTAATTATATTTTAATTAATTAAAATAAAATGATTTAATTAATAAATAAAATGATAAATTAATATTTTCAATGAAATCAATTAATCAAAAATAAAATAGCAAATCTCTTGACATTCCCAACAATTTGGCCGCCACTCACCCTACGTTACACCTTCTGTTGGCCACAAAGGCCCAAATTATCATATTTTCTTTTAAAAATACTCATAATCATTTAAGGAGTTGGTCTACTAGAGCATAAGGAGTTATATCGAACATATTGCGAATTCAAGCCCTCATTAGTCTCCTTGACTTACGTAGCTTACCTTGCATTCATGTTTACAACAACACCCTACATGTGAACAATTTCACTTTGGAAAATGCTAATAAATGCCAAGGACATTTGTTAAATAAATAACAATATGTTTGGATTGAAGTTTGACGTTTCTCGTGTTTCTAGATATTTTGGACGTAGAAACTGTGAAGCTACAATTAGTAGCATGCGACGAGATTTACTTTGACCGTGAATTCAAATATTTACTAAATATAAAATTTTTATATTAAAAATATATTAGAAGTTTTGTTTTAAACTTTTTTGAAATATTAAAATTTATTGTTTTCAATAATTTTTTTATTTTTTTTAAACACGAGACTTGAGATTTACTAAAAAGAAAAAACAGACAAACAAACAAATAGTTATACGAAAACAAAGTTTAAACAAACACAGCTATTAAATTTAGCGATGTACTAAAGGGAAAATGTTATTAATAAAAAAAAATGTTAGGCACTTTGGATTTCTATGTGACACTTACCAATATACTTAAATATAGTTTCAATGGTGATAGCTTTATTTGTAAGTTGATATACTATAAATGAACTCCTATATATATATATATCAAAAGTGTGGAACCGTTTAAAATTTGTATTCTGAATCACTAGATCTAAATATATATTTGAGGCTGGTCGGTTCATATCACAATACGACCTAAACTTTAATTTGTCTATCTTCTCATATCTAAATACAACTTCCCTACCGAAACTGCATTTTCACCAAATTATTAAGGGTAACAATGCCACGTAATAATAAACTATATAGCTTCATATAAATATTAAGTAAAATTACACTCCACAGTAATATCCATCGAGAAAACCATCCCACAAATTTTCTTTTGATCTATAGATATAGAAATAGGCATAAAGAAACTCAACTAAGCAGAGATCATATGTATCTAGCTAGTTTCTGTTTATTTTATCTAAAAAGGTGATCAATAAAGATCACCATATATCGTAAGTTGTTGCATACATAATAATATAAGTATATTATACTAACGACAACAACTTTACCGTTAATAATTACTACTCTGTAATAAAATACACCAAAAATAATCAAAGAAAATGAATATATTTGATATAAATATATTAGTTTTCTTTGACAAAATTTGAGTATATTTTATTATGGAGTAAAATGGTGCAGTTATATTCGTTCAACAATAAGCGTTGCACTTCTTTTTGCAATCAATAGTACATCCACCGCCACCGCCGCCACCGCCATAGCCCTTACCGGAACGGCTGAAAGAGGTGAAACACTTAGCTGGACATGTCAATTTTTTCTGGTAACAAGGACCTTTGTCTTTGCAGACAACAGAGTTTGTTATTATACCATTTCTAGAATGTCCTCCATTCGGACCTCCATACCCGGATCCATATCCACCTCCAATTCCATTACCAAACCCGTTTCCAAATCCGGGTATGTTAAACCCTCCTCCAGGTCCAAAAAAGCCTCCAACACCACCACCTTGATTGTTGTTTTTGCCTTGAGTAGGAGGAGAAACGGGTCGGGTCGCAAAAGAAGATGAAACAATGAGCAATAGAGTAGTGAAGAAGAAGAGAAAGCTTGTACTAGGTTTCATTTTGTTGATATATGAGAAAAGAGGAGATAGATTTCACTAAGAGGGATGAATTAATAATTTAAATATATATATAATGTTAGTGGCATTTATTGGGAGGGTGTGGAGGACAGATGGGGAGATTTAATTAAAATCTTTAAGTTGGTTGGCTCCATGCCTCCATTTATTTATTATATATTACTACTTACTATCTTTATTTACTTTACTGCATGCCTTTTTCACTCCAAGGGAACAAACACTACTCTGTCAAATTAAATACTTATTTGTACGTCTTCCATATCCATTTCTATTATTTGCTCTACTGTTCAAATTTCACATATACTTACTGTACATATCCTTATCACTTAACCATGTTTGCAATTGAGTTACTTAGTTCTACATGTATAATCAGGGCCCACTATTATTTTCCCCCAAGTTAACTTCTGTAAACAAGTCAAAATTGTGGTGCCAAAATTCAATACAATAAATGAAGTTTCTGACTTCTGAAACCAATTTGTGCATAAGTCACCATCAATAATGCTGCTCATCTTACAAACATCTCAATGGGACACACATTTCTTTCCTGTCTCCTCTGCCCTATTACATTTATTTACATGTAAGATGTGATACATGAAAACACATTTTCATTTCACACACATAATAGATGTTCTATAAAAATTCTATATGAAATAATACGTACATAAATGTATGTTGCCTTATGTTTAGTTTAGTGTATGTTTGAATTCGGGGAGAGTTAATCAAAATTAGAATGTGTTATCGTGATTTTGGCTAAAAATATACTTAATATTTCAACCAAATCACAATACCACCTTATGAAACAACTTGTGTTTCTTTAAATCTAGACTTAAGAGATAATTTGGATACTTCTTTTGAAAAGCACTTACAAGATAATAAAACAAAATGGCAAAGCATGTTATGCAAAACCAAAACTAAAAGATGAAAATTTATTCACATTATTTGTTGTTATGTATACATTTATATTTATAGAAACCTTCTCAAAGGCTAGAGGAGCCCCAACTTGCATCAACAGCATCAATGATCTTTTCATGTAGTGAAGCTCCAGAACAAGCGATTATACCGCGATCTAGACCTTCTAAGTATAAGCCTTTTGAGAAATCTAGGGGACATCCTCCAGCATCTGTTACCACCCCACCAGCCTCTTGTATGATGATAACACCTGCAGCATGATCCCATATTTTCTCCTTGTAACCTGCCCTTGCAAATTTCATGAAAACCTCAGCATCTCCACGAGCTATTGCTGCATATTTCACCATGCTGTATACTCTCAATGGTTGCTTCCTGTACAGTACATTTGATGAAAAATAACTATCTTATAACGCTATAACTATATACTTAACAGCACATTCAATGTCGTTAAATAGCGGCTATAATTGCAGTATAGGCTATTGCATAGCAGAATTCAAATTGATCTCTATTGCTCTGCAATAGTACAAAGTATTGTGAAATAATGGCTATTAGGCATGGCAACAGGGTGGGGCGGAGGCGGTTTTTGCCTCCCCCACCCCGCACCCGAGAAGTCGGGAAAAACCCACACCCGTTTTTATCGGGTGTGAAATTTAAGTCTCACCTCTGCTCGTGATGGGGTTCGAGTTTCCCCGTCCGCACCCGCACCTATTGATATATATAAAATAATAAATTTAAATTCATATTTATTATAATTAATATAGCAAAATAATTATTATTATACAATAATAAAATTTTAAAAATATTAAAATCATATTTTCTATAAAGAGATGATTATAATTTTTAATATTAAAAAAATATTAAATATATACATGTATATAAAATTCAAAAATGACAATAATATTACTAGCGAGGCGGGTTCGGGTGCGAGCCGGATATCAACACCGCCAAACCCGCCCCCGCCCCCGCCCCCGAGTTTTAATATCGGGGAAAATCCGCACCCACGCCCAATGAAAGCGGGTTTTTTCCGCCAAAATCACGACGAGTTCAGGTGGATATCCGCGGGTGCGGGTTGTGTTGCCATCCCTAACGGACTATAAGGGCATTATAGTACTATGACATAGCGGGATGTTAAAAAACACTATTTTCTGCAATCAGCAGACAACACTGAGCACATTTGTGTTGTCTTGGTGACTTTTTCAAATGTTTTCAACCTTTTCACATATATAAATGGGAATCTAACTAGTTAAACTGCACATTTAGGTGTGGAGCATTAAACTACACACATCACAATTTCTACTTTCTGTAGTATTTAACAACCTCTTCATCTCAAGAGTACTAATTTAACATGATTATTGGACCTTATTCAAGAATTTTAAATTTTAACATGTATCTATAGTAATTTAACGGGGATACTTAAGAAGAACACAAGAATAATCACCAATGTAATATGTCTATATGTTGTCAATTATACAATAAAAATCAAGAGGTGAAAAAGGAGGCAGAAAGTAATTGATGTTGAATGGAAATGAAAAAATAAATGCACCTGAGACCAACACTGTGAGCTAGTCCTGCAGTAAAAGAATGGCTTGAATTGGCCTTCTCAACCGGTTCACAAAAAGTGGCCAATGCTGGATGGTCAATAGAAGAGACAAATACTTGTTTTGCATGGTTTGGCCACACAAACATCTTATTCACATGAAGCAGTGGCTGCATCCAAGCCTTTCCACTGCCCTTTTTAGCATAAAGAACACAACCTTTATTCCAACTTTCCGAAGATGGAGGAGTCAACTTCGATACAATCCTATGATATCGGTGTTGATAACTTAACCATTCCTTCCTCATTGGGTAATTAGGACAGCCAAGAACACCAAGCACTACTTCTCCATTCTCTACAAGTGCTAGAGCTACAGCATATTGATCGCCGCGCACGAATCCTAATGTGCCATCAACAGGATCTAGTACCCAAAATCTTCCAAAAGGACCTCCGGTTGAGTTACAACGACTAATGATATCGAGAACTTCTGAAGTCCCAAGAGATGATTTTGGCTTCTGAATTCCGAATCGAGGCGCTTCAGCTAGGCATTCATTCACAGTTTTAACCACGGACTGTAATAGTTCAGAAGAATTATCCTTGGAAAGTGTTTGAACATCTTCTTCAGCTACGATCGATATATTTTCGGTTCCTAGACAATCGGACAATATCCAGCTGACAACTGCTTGGACACTCCAATCTATTCAAATACCATAATGAAGACTACAATTAAAACATGATCATACATTGAAACTTTACAATGAGAAGGGAGATTATGGTATGTAATAAAATAATTAAGAAGATCATGATTTCAATTATGATTGCACCTTACTCAATTCAATACTAGTAGCAGGCATCTAAAGTTGGAAATGTAAAATGACCACTGCAAAGGTCTAAATTAATACTTCTCAATATTTTGAAAAACTTGTATTCTTTTAAAAGTAGAAAGGCACTAAGTCCTTCTTTGGTAAATCAGTATATGGTCTTTAGAATTTCTTGTATTGTCAGCAAAAATGGTAAACGGGCGAGTTTCCACTTTTCAGATTTTTCTTTCCTTCTTTCCAAGGAGGGCAAGAGAGATATGAGTAACTCAAGAAAAGGTCAAATAGTGTTATTAAATAGCGGCCATGACGCCGCCATGGTGTAACAACGTGGTGGATTTGTTGACAACTGCTATAGTCAATTTGTGAAGGGATGGCTGCCATGGCGGTGCTATAGGCCGCAATGATGTGTTTATGTGGCGGATTTTTTGCCTTCTGCCGTATTCCGCCATCGACAACACTGAAAACTGAAGTCAATATATCTATGTATTTGAATGATTCAACCAAAGTTGAGACAATAATATTTCCATGTAACAATTCAGTTCAGCTAAGAGTAGTTTGCTCATGAAACAAGATATAGCCATCGAAATCACTGTATAAATCTTGCGAAGTGATTATGAAAGGACACAGCTAGGTGAATAAATATGAAAAAGGATAAAAACTCTAGGGTAAATCAGCTGATGAGGCCATATATGGACTTCACAAAGTTTTCATTATACTTATGTCGTGCTCCTTGTTTCCTTATTAGAAATCACGGCACAAAATAAAGAATGCTACTACGAATTTATCAAATTTCACACACTTTTGGTTGCAATGAAGTATATTACTCTATTGCCATTTTCAACACCATTGATTTTGTCTTGACTTTAAACCAATTTAGGATATATATATTGGTTTGAATATGTCATTTTGTATAAAACAAGGTTTACATGCCTCTCTTGGACTTATGTCACAAGCTACATGCCTCTCTTGGACTTATGTCACAAGCAGGTAGCTCTTGGTGAGTTAAGAGACACCGAAAGAGGTCTAGAGTTCAAACTAACATAACCTACTAATTCACTCACTAACACACTAACATTTGCCTATTAAAATGGAAAAATAGGCAAAGTCATAACTAATTTGTGAAGTCTCCAATAGACAACTTTTCTAAGGCATGTTTGACTGAGTTTTGTATATTTACCAAGTTCCCTAAACAAACCTCCATTACTCCAAAGTTGCTGCAAGACAATATAATATCCAATTCCAATGCAAACATTCAAATAAACCCATGTTCCAAAATTGAAAAAGATGTGTTTTTTTGGATACACAACAAAAACTAAACTACCTACAACATGAATTCATAGCAAAAACAAAGAATTAAGAGAAAGAAGAGAGGAAAAAGACTCACCAGCAACAGTAACAGGAGAGTTGTCATCCTTGGATTCAACCTGATGATTGGTGTTTGAAATCAAAGTGTCCTGCACTCTCTGACAAAGGGAAGAAGCCATCTGCACTGCTCTAACAGCAACATCCAATTCCTTGAAATACTCTTCTTTGGAGAAAAGACTCAATTTTTTATGATCCTCCTCTTCCTCCATGACAGAGGAAGAACAAGTTTGGTCGAATTTTGATAGAAAAGCAATGTGGCTCCTTGAGAAGTTGTTGTAGGGAAGTGAAAGTGAGATGGAACAGGAACCTCGTACAAGTGGTTGTGGTTGTTCTGAAACGTGGGTGAGTGTGAATGCATCATTATTGTTGTATCTGCTTGTTTGCCCCAACAACAACATACTACTACGTGGGATTATTGTGGCGGAGATGGAACAATATAAAGACATGTTTAATGTTATGTTTGTGTACACAACAAATTCACCAAACTCTCTTT
>NC_021160.2:2014272-2017596 GCF_000331145.2 Cicer arietinum | reverse complement strand
CTTTCCCTCTTGGACTCATCAATTATTACTACTGATTTTCTTTTTCTTTATGTTCAATTTGAAAATGAAAGGGAGAGAAGGAAAAAAAAAATGGGAGCAGAGCAATGATGATAATGAGACTGTGGGACTTGCTTACCCTAGTGAGTGTGTCACTATTTATTTTTATTACTATTATTATTTTGGTTTTAACCCTTTTAACTTTTAAAATTTAGAGTTTGATTTAATAAAGTCATGTAAATAATTGTTTTAATTATAATTCAAATTCAAGATTTTTTGAATAATTTATTTTTAATTGAAATTCATTAATTACTTAAATTTAATTACTTTATTTTTTATTATTATTATTTATTCACCTTGTATATGATAAAATTGAGCTGCAGGTCATTCGGTTACACTACATGCAACACATGCATTTTGGTCACTCAATCAAAATTGAGTAGCGATAATTCTAATGTAAATTTTATTTTAGTTTTTAAAATTTAAAATGATTAATTTTAATAGTGCCATGAGAAATATCTCACGACACACAATTTGAATCCCTGAGTGAGAGTTTAAGGCTATTTTTTTGTTTTTAATTTTTTTAATAGTAGGTTAAAGATAAAGAACATCTATTTTCAAATATCGTGGAATTTAAAATTTAAAGAAAAGAAAAACCACTATTACGAAAAGAAAAAAAAAAGTTCAGTAAGTATTGGATGTGTGCCAAAGGGTCAAAGAGAAAGAAGTCCTATAAAATAACAAAAAACTATAGTGCGTTGATCAAAGTGGGAATAATGGTGATGTCATCATGGTCTAATGAAGCTATGCTCCTAATGGAATATTTGATTTCATTATATTATCACATCTACCCATTTTTAAGAGATGCTTTTCTTAATTTATTTGTGAATCGTGATATTTTATTCCCCTTCCCTGTTACTAACAAACAAAAGTATGAAAGGTCTACATCTTAAATTGAGTAGTCAAAGAAAGCATTCAGAGTGCTTTTCTTTTCTTTCCTTTTCATTTCAGTGAAGATATTGTGCATATTTGGACCAACTATTGTGAGAGACAAACATGATTTCTAAACATAGAAATGTTGATATGTTTGTGTCATTGACCAAACTTGTTTTCTCTATCTCTCCAATGTTGGGAGACTACGTTGACTAATGAAGAGTTAATTTAGTCATTAATTTTTTTAATATTAATTTAATGACCATCATATCATGACAACAAGTCTTACTTTCAAAGGTAAAAGTAAGTGTTTATTTCTCTTTTATATATACTTTCCTACTATAAATTCAAATTTAAAGGTTTTATCTCCAATCTTTAATGTCAATGTATATTGTCCGTTTAAAATGTATTAAAAATGTAAGTACAACACAATTAATAATCTAAAAAATATTGATACGTAAGAGTTTAAGTTCGAATTAGAGATATCTCAATTCTTTAAAGTTAAACTGTGTAAATTTAACTATAAAAACAAAATTGTGCTAAAAAGGACTATACTAATATATGATTTTTTTAAAATAGGAGATCATTTTGGAAAGAAAAATAAAAAGGAAAATTGGAAAGTAAAAATGAATCGTTGTTTTCCACATTTTCCAATACTTTCTTTTGGGGAGTTGGGGGTTCTAGAGGTAACACTCAGCAATTATGAATACAAACATACAATCATTATTTTACATTCTAAACATAACAAGCTTCAAAACTATAGGCTAAAACACTAAGAGATAACAGAAATTGAAGAGCATCAAAAGGAATGGTGAAGTTTAGCTCTGTCTCAAACTTATACTTTCCACTTTACTTCTCGTAATAGAACCAAATCTTCCACCAAAGATAAAGCATGCACTAAATTTTAGACCATTCGTTCTGTGAAACTATAATAAAGTGCATCAATTCAAACCATCCACATGTGCATGACATAATGAAAAAGAAAAAGAAAAACATAAAATTAATTGGGCTTGAAGAATTTCAACTTGAGTCCATCATTGACCATGCTCCAAATTCCACCAATTGAAAAAGCCAAACTAAAAGCAACTCCCAACCAACCAAGAATCCAATTAAAATACCAACTGAAGCTATATTTTGTTGGCTGCTTAATAAGAACCCACATGAAACATGGATATGCAAAAGTTACTGGAAGAGTGAGTCCTCCTAACAAACCAGCAAGACTTGAGAGAAAAGGAAGTGCAACTCCAATGAAGAAAGAGACAAATCCAAAGAAAACTCTGAAACCTGATCTAACCCATATAGAACAAGGCCGGTTTGTTCTACTTGTGTAACCAGCTTCAAAACTGTCAAAAGCTGGCATTGAGTATATCTGGAAACTGCTTAAACAGCTGAACACTACAAGAAGGAATGTTAAGGCTAGAATTCCTCTTGAGATGTCATGACTGTGAAATGCATATAGAGCTGTCAGAATCCCTCCAGAAGGCATCTGTTTCAAAAACCATAATACAAAAATTGTGAATGCTGCATCACAATTATTTGATATATAACTATTAAATAAAACCAACATCATAATAATACTAACTACAGGCTCTGCTTGGTAAAAAGTAGCAGGTGATAGATAAACTAGTTAATAGTGGAGAGCAGATAAGTAAGAAGATTTAATTTAAAGTGTTTGGTAAAATTAGCGGTTGAACTAATTGATGAAACAAAAACAACTCTACATCTACCTAGAGTATCCACTAGTTGTACCTTTTTCTATAATCTATATCATTTCAATCTAGTGTTGAGTTTACTTACTTGGTTCCCATAGGCCCAGAAGCCTCCAATGGCAATAGGGAATAGGCACATTGCAATGAAGAAATAAGCAACCTTGGCTCCTTTCCACATTGGCACGCGAGCCGGGTGCTTAAATGTTGAAGGCATTGTGGCCTGAATGAAAAAATAAAGTGCATATCTTCAATATACTTAAATTTTAAGGCAAAACTATAACAGTTTCTTAGAAGATCATTTATTGGTACCTGAATTTCAAGAACCAAATTATGTCCTCTGAAAGAAAAGGCTACAATTCCAAGCGCATTCAAGGCGAGAAATAACGAAGAAGAAGGCGATGCAAGCGATAAGGGTTCATAAGAGATAGAAGGTGGCCTTTGTTGGCTCACAGAAAGTACCCAAACCATGGTGGAATAAGTAATGGCTGTAACAGCACCTACTAGTGAGAGTCCTGCAATTGAATTGAGGTTTGGAAGTTGAGAAAGGACAATGGATAGAGAAGTGAAAACAAGGTACCATTCCACTGTGGTTAATGGATTTGAGGTACATGTTGGACCGCAAACTATTTGGAAGAACAGTTTCATGGTTTCTCCTCCAATGAGAATCAAAGCTGTGGCAGTTCCT
>NC_021160.2:2010655-2013826 GCF_000331145.2 Cicer arietinum | reverse complement strand
CCTGCTGATAAATAAACAGTTGGGAAAAGTGCAAGCCATACGCCTAATCTTTCCCCTGCAATACAAGGTAGAATAATATAAACCAAACATTAGTACACCACTGTTAGAACAGCAACCTCGGTTCAAAAAAAAAAAACTGATAAGAAAAAATGCAAACAGAGAACACATGGGATTTGATTACTTGATTACGAAATTCGGTCAATTATGCTTACGTCTTCGACTGCTAAGTGGTTGCAGTATCTTTCTATTTCCATTCAAGGTTAAGGTTACAAAGTACATCTTGTGTTTAAATACTACGGTCTAGTTTAAATACGAGTGACCTATCCACTTATTAGTAAACTGTGACTATGAGCCATACTTAACGATCACAAAGATAGCATGCCATATTATTTTTAAATCATTTCATACAATGCCAGTTTGAGGACAGATCTATGCGTCTGAATTTCCAATTGAATCTGAGCAAAAAACATATTTTTAATTTGAGCCATGTAAGAATCAATTTTATATGATATATATGTCTCAAAGTATTATTTGTACATCATTAATTAAGTTGTATGACAATGTGATATCAACTAACTAGAACAAAAGTAATTGATGGCAAGCAAGCAAAAAAACTTACCAAACGCTGCTTGTGCTAGCTCCACATATCTGTTGTACCTTTTACCTGGAACTGCTTCATGCAGCTGAACCAAAATCCATAAGGTGTAAAGTTGCCAACAGTATGCCACAGTTAAGGAAATAATTCCCCAACTCCTGCAAAAAATTTAAATAAAACATTACTTAGTGGGAAGATGAGATTGATATGCTTTTCATATCCCCATCAATTCATACTATCTTCTCTAATCAGCTCAATTGGACATCAAGAAATAGTAACATAGGTCATGTTTGAATAAATAGCTTAATTAAGCACTCATAGCATAAACGCTTACCATATAAGTGTTTATTATAAGTTACTAGTATAACAAAAGATAAAAAATGAATTCAAACTATTTGCATATAATTCAAACAGTCTCACAAATAGTTACGTGAGTAGATAAACTTAAATAAGTCGATACAAGTAAAAAAGAACTTGCATAAAAGGTGCAACTAGAATAGTATTAGAAATTATGAACAAAAGATATACTTGTAACCACTATAAATAGTTTTATGGCCAACACAAGGGCCCCTCAACCAATTACAAAAAGAGAACATATGGACAGCATTAAAAAAGTTGCTTAAAGCAAGGAGCTAATTTAGCTTTAGAAAACTCAAAAGATAAAGGGACAAATTAACAACACTTCTCCCTCATTTCTTTCCACTAAGGCATGCTTGTGGAAAGCTTGCCCCACATTTCAAAATCCCTTCCTTTTATGTCTAGTAAATGACAGCAAATGAAGATTTTTTTCCTAGAAAATGTCTGCTATTAGCACCACTAATTAAAAACATGAGATACAATAATAAAAGTGCATTTAAATTCTTGTTAAAGTTCTTTTAATATTAGTTTGAGCTTTTAATTAATTGTCCACAGTCACTGTGCTCATATCTATAGTCAATGTTTTCAAGACATTTCTCAAGATATAGGTATGATTAGCTGAGAAATTAAAATTAAATGGTAGGATTGCCCTCCAAGACTTGAAAATCAAAACAAAATTTCCTAACCTTTAGGATTTCAAACCTATGAATCATTGACATAGACATCGGACACAACACCGATACATTGACACGGATACTAATTTAGAAAATGGAAGAAATTGAATGTAACTACATGTTTCCATCCAAAAAACGAGACACGTCTTCAATATAGAAGGGTATAAAAAATAGACAATGTAAGACAATTATTACCATCCAAGATAAGCAAAAGCAACAGGCAAAACAAGGGCTTGGAATCCAACACCAGCATTAAGGTTATGAAAAGTAGAGTAGTGAGCATTTCCATTGCGAGACTCAGTTATAGGAAGCCATGCATCTTGAGGGTTGAGCTTTGTAAGGTGACCAACTTCCTCCAAGTAACCCTTCATGTTTATGAGAACCCTTTTCATTGGTGTCCCTATTGGACTCAAAAACCTTGGTGATATGAAAGATGTTGGAGTCCATGCATTTGATGATTTAGCTTCTTTTGATCCTTGTCTTGGTGATCTTTGCCCTGATGGTGTCAGTATCTCTGGTGTTGACACTCTTGGTGTTGCTGGTATTGATATCAGTTCTGTCTCTGGTCTCTCCTCCATCAATATTACCTTATATCCACAAAAAATCAAAACTTTAGGATACCATCTTAGTTAGTTGTGAAAATGTGTAATTAATTTCATTGTTTTATAGTAGTATTAAGGGCTATTTTCAACAGCCTATTTGAGTTTTTCTACTAACATAAACATTTATAAAACTACTTGGGAGAACTTATAGAAACAGTCTATAACATGTTTATACACGATTTTCAGCCGTTAAATATTATGTTTATCTAAAGAGGGCCTAATTCAACAACTAAAGCAAATAAAAAATAACAAAAATGAAAGTTTGTTTAGCTAAGATAACAAAACTTACAAACTTAGGATTTGTAGCAAAGAAAGTGAGAAACACAAAAGGCACTTGAAAATCAAAATTGCAACTCAATGAAATGAAAACAATTACCTTGAAATATAGGTAGGAAAGTAATAAGGATGGAATGAGAGAAAATGAGGTTAGAAGAAGATGAGTTGAAAGTGATTGTGGTCACTCTATAAGATGTTTTGATTTAATATTTGTATTTTGTAACATTGGAACTCGGTATTGATGTTGTTTCCCATTGTGTTGTCTCCAAGAGTGAGTGAGTGGGTATATATATATATATATATATATAAAACAGTAATAACGTGGGTACGAGAAACCATAATGATGTTATATATGACTCTTTCTTTACTTTGTTTGAGGAGAAAGAGAAAAAGAAAAAGGGGAAATTAGTAGTATTTCACTACTTGTGTTGTGTGTGTGTCTCACTTCATTGCTTTGAGCGTTGTAGCAGAGACACGCAGAATGAGTGAGTGTGTTGTTGAAATGGTGGGTGGGTCACAAAAGTAGCCGAAAGGAAGGGAATGCAATGTATAGAAACGGATTTTCACCGTTTGATCAATCTTGTGGTGGGACATATACGATAAATGAACGGTGGTGATTTACTTTTGATTTTAAGTTGATACTTGAGTAGTGAGTTTTGAGAGCAGG
>NC_021160.2:1964177-2009932 GCF_000331145.2 Cicer arietinum | reverse complement strand
TATGGCAACAATGATACATCAAAATCGAATGCTTAATCAATCAATGTTCAAAATTGTGTGGGTCTATACTTTTTTTGTAAAAACAATTTAAGAAAAAGGGTATGATGCATCGGTTCAATATAACCAAGAGCTTCACGTTTATAATTCTTGTCAAAAATAAAAAACAGCTTCACGTTTATAATATTTATAAAATCATGGAGACTAATAATAGAATATCAAGAATAAAAGAAATGTAGTGTAAAATAGTGATAGTCAGTTACAACAACGATTAACGAAATAATTATATTTGATTTAATTGAATTGAATAGTTATGATAGAATGATAGTGAAAAATTATTTTAAAATATTAATATATTATTTTTAAATTTTTAAATATACAAAAATTAATAGTAAATATAAAAAATAAATTTATATTAATAGAATAAAACAAGTTATTGATTAGAATAAAAGTAGAATGATAGTTAAATACAAATCGTAAAGTGACTTATTACAACCAATCTACAGTTAACTTAACTAATTTACAAAATAACATAAATTAATTATAATAAACATCATCATAAGACAATTTATTTTACTGTATTATTGGTATGTATGAAGAAATCCGAATAAGATCATGCGGGGCGTGGAATTTATAATGATTGGTCTTGATAAATAATAATTTCAGGAGAGATGGCGCGTAGCAATGAATAAGATTCAATTCCAGTTTCAATGTCAGTCTCTAGCCACGACTGGATAATTTTGAAAAAGACTCGCGGTGACAAGATATAGGAGGGTATAAAAGGACAAAAATTAATCAGTAATAATAAGAGTCAATATAATTGGTGTTTTGAATTTATTTTATTTTTTTGTTGAAATTATAAATGCCGGTTAAAGGCTAAAATAATTCTTACATTTTATTTTGACTAATTCTGACATTTTTTGAATTGACCAATATTGGTTAAACTTTTGTGATATGTTATGTTAAGAACACTTATACATATTAAAATGGGTTTATAAATAGTTGACAAATTATTATTTTATATTTATTATCACGATTTACTTATCAAAATTATGATTTTTAAAAATTAAAAATTATAATTTTTGTAAAATTAAAGTGGCTTACCATGATTCTAGTTAATTGACAAAACACAAATTTATAAGGTTTTTCATTAAAAAAAATATTTAATTGTAATTTTGATCCGTCTATTTTAGTTGAATCACGAAAGTAGTCTTTAATTTTATTTCTCTTCAGCTTTAGTTTCCAGACAGAGTTTTAGTAAAAAACCTGATGAAATGTTATTTTTTTAAGTCACGTCATACCATTTATGATCATAGATTTAAGGTACAATTGTTTCACCACGATATCTTGAGACATTGTGTGACTTAAATAAGTGCAAAATAACGATATTTTATCGAGTTTTTGACCAAAATTCTGTTTAAAGACTAAAAATGGGGAGAAATAAAATGAGGTGACTATTTTCGTGATTCAGCTCAAATAGAAGGACCAAAACTGCAATTAAACATAAAAAAAAAAGTAAAATTAACTTAAAGTGAATAATAATTCTTGAATTCATCATTTCAATTTTAATTTTTATCATCAAATAATTAATTACTCAATCAACAGTTTACAATTAGTTTAAAAATATTTGCATCGACATTATATAATCATTAACACTTTTTTTAACTGATCAATGTCAATAGTTAATTGTTTATTTTATTAGAGAGATAAGTTAAATATGTGAATTTTTGCCACTCAAACTCTCTTAAACAACCAAATCATCTTATAACTTATATATTTTATAAAGTTAAAGTTATATTTAACTCAAATTCTAAAATAATACGATAGAATATTTGAGATTTGTTGGACATTTAAATTTCATCGACTAAAAAATTGTTCACTGCTTTCATTAATTTAAAACTACTGTAAGATCTTCGATGATTTTCAATAAATTTAAGTTTCAATGGGAGCTAATATTCTAACCAATTAAATATTATTTTATTCATTCAATAATACAATAATAATGGTTGAAATTGTATTTTTAGAGGAGGAAATTGTTAAACCTTTTTTGTTTTTAGGAAATTGTTAAACCTTGTAAAAGTGAAAGTAGGACTGTAAGAAGATGGGAAGGATAACAATGTATGTCGGAAATTAGAGATGCCCCACCACCACGTGTCTGCCTGCCTTTGTTGTGCCTCGTATGATTCCCTTTGACCATTATATCATGATGATGATCTTCCACGCAAGCACATTATTGTGTTGTTTCATTTCAAATTATTTCTTCAAGCATGAAACCAATATCATCATCGTGTTCTACGTTTAATTACTCTCATTCAAAACCGTTATTGCTTTTTTCAGAGCTCCCAACAGTACTATATCTAAAATTAAATATCTTTTTGGATGGTAATGAGGAAGCAAAAGGGAAAATTGAGTTAAATGGTCGATTGTGTGTATAGAGAATGTGGTTTGGGTGTGAGAGATGTGAAAAAATTCAACATGACTTTAATAGGTAAATGGTGTTGGATGACACATTTTAAGAAGGAAGAATTGTAGTACAAATCTTGGTGCAAAAATATGGTATAGTGTGTATCTAAAATATGTAAAGTCACAATTTATGACTTTGATCTTACATCCAAAATCATAATCATGTGACAAAAATTCAACCAAAGAATAAATCAAAGAAACCTTACTAATAAAACATGAAATAGATGCTAGTGAAATGATACAAAAAGATAGATAACTATTTCGAACATGAGAAACTTCAAACATATTATCACCCGTTAAACTATTGGTCGAAGCATACAACTTTTCTAAAACATTCGAATTTATTAAGGCCTCGGCCGCACCACAAGAGGTCTATTAACTTGAATTAAACACAATTATTAAAAAAATAATATACTAGTAGTGTTGATTTTAAAAATAAAATGAGTTTTATTTATTAAAATATTTTTATTAATAATAGTTATAATAAATTATTAAATAATTTAAAATACAATAAATAATAGTATATTAATAAAAAAATTATTAATATTTTATTAATAATATACAATAAATAAATATTCCAAATGGATCACTTAATATAAGAAAGTAATTACTTACAAGAAAAATTAAGTTGGTCAAAGTTATAAATACAACTAATATTAACATTAGGTGGTTGAGCAACAAAAGAAATCAAACATGCATTAATAAATCATTAGTTTAGAGATAAATGGGGTTGTACTCTATTGTCAATGGTTATTAACAAATTTGAACAACTAGTTTTGTGGTCACTGTACATGTTGATGGGTCTGCTTAAGTTGGAGCTACAAATCCTTCATCTGAGTCTCCAAATACTTGATTCAGAATCATGGCTAAACGAATTCCGCCCTGAGCAATTCGTTTCATCACATATGGCATCCTTGAATCGAAGTACTCTTCTGTAAAAGTCACACGTTCAATTTCAAATCAAAATCAATTCTAGTGACATAATCAATTATACTAAAAAATAATCAAATATTTCAAAATTAATTTTACTCGTACTCAAAAGTGGTTTAAAATTGATTTCAGCGTCAAAATCAATTGTATCTAGAAGCTAATATTGCTGGCTTATGTGGTAACACAAAATTAATTCTTAAATTTATTGACATCCATACACCTAAACTAAAGTAAATTTACCTGCCAATGTCATTCCAGATTCAACTCCTTGATAACCCCATTTGCAAGCTATTTGTATGCTCTCTTTTGCCCAACTACATCATTAGTCCAAAACAATCACATCCAATATGACAAATCTAAAAATATAATTAACAACAAGAGACAAATTATATACTGATGGAATTAAAAGTGCAAGATAAGAAGTGCTTACTTGTTTACACAACGAGATATATCATTGCAATTTTCCCAAGAAGCCACATCATCTGACCAGATTCCCTGCATACAAGAAGTAACTAGTTTATTGATTTCATTTGGAATCATATTTCAATCAAATAATATATTATATGTGTTCAATAAAAGCTAGAAAAGAGTGACACAAAAGTTTAATTAATCTTACATTGGTATAGTTCTTCTCAATGTCTTGGAGAAGGAGTGTCACATCTTTGTCATAGTAATCTGATAATGATGTGAGAATAATTTCTCTGTCCCACACCTTATTATAATCATAAAAAATGTTGTCACATGAAGAAATTTTTTGTAAATAAAAGAAAGTGGTCTTGTTTTACTTTTTGATATATATGGAAAATTGGAGCTTACATGATGCAGATTAGATTTGTGCCTATACCAGCGTAGATCTATTGAGTTTCCACCTTTATCTGAGGTGAATCCAACGTGCATTGGCTGAAAAAACCAAAGTCTCCTATAAGTATTTGTCGAAATAATTGTGTGTAAATTATTTCTATAATAGAAGATAAAATAAAATAAAATTGTTTTTATATTAGATTATAATAAGTGTTTATGTTCGTTCATAAACTCAAATAAACAAATTCAAATGGCTTTGAAGGGCTTTGAAAGAGATTTACACAAACCTGGTGAATATCACCTGTGAAGTGCGCCAAGAACAATAATGCCTCAGTCATATTATCTGCAATACATCAAGTTACAAATTTATGAACTAAAATAAGTATAAAAAAATCTGAAAAAAAAAATATCATAGACTTGAGTCCCTTACATCTACGATCAGATGTTCCTTCTTTGTAATGAGAAAGTTGAGAAGTAAAATTTTTAATAGCTCCTGCAACACACATATCCTCATGGCAGTCCCCTAAGTTAACACATCAAAAAATTATTGCATTAATAAAATAAATATTGAGATTTTTATAAGAGCACGTGACAAAAAATAAAGCTTACTTGAATATTGAAAACCACATTTATCATCTGGTGTGTCAATGAAATGAAGTGGACTTGTCCATCTATATTTGTACCAGTGCCTAATTTGATCAGGCCATACACATAGAGCTGATAAGTTACCATTCACATAGGGAGGTAGCAACTGCTGAACTGCTTCTGATGCCTCAGGCTTTAAAAGTGCCTATCAATCATATACACAAATTCTCAGTATATATTTAATTCGTCAATATAAATTTTTTATAAATTGTTAATCGTAACAGTTTGTTTGATTTTAACTATAACTACTTTTAAAAATATGTATATAATTGATTGTCATTTGGTGAGAATTGATTTTTTTTTTTTACTTTTAATAATTTATCAAAATTAAACTATATCATAGTTTGGAATTAGACGTTATACTAATTCATAATGAACATCATAGTCACTTACTCCCTATGTTTTCTGTTGATCCAAAATTTACCTGTGCAATTTGACATGTCATCTCATGACCCTCTTTGCTCCAAGCAATGACACCAGGTACTGTGATGAAAACAGAACTTAAGAACAAGAGAAATCCTAATGGAAGAGACAACTGCAAAACTTTAAATGTTGCCATATTTAATCTTTTTCCAATCACCTTATATGTTTTTATTGTGATGGGTACATTACTTATATAGAGTCCTTTATAGTATAACAAGATTATTAGCTTTAAAGAAGACGTTAAGGGGTTTTCATTGAGTACAAGATTGAAAAACCTATTTGTTTATTAAATTAAAGTATCTTCAAGTTGACCTTAACTATCATTGAGATGGTATATTCTGGTATATATACAAGATAGCAGAGACGTGATAATTATGTGAAAGTCTGTTACACAATTAGGTGTTGAGTAAAAGGGAACATATAATTTGAGTTTTGAGATTTTGGAATTCTTTGCTTATGGTACACTGTTATCCTTATGCAATTGCAAGCAACACGTTTAATTTGTGGTAGCGTTAATCATAAGTATGTGGTCTCAATAACAATTGCTTAAATTATTTATGCAGCAAAAGAATTAAGAGTACACACTACCACTTATAAAATTATTTTTGAGATGAAAATCTTGCAGTATAATATTCAAAAAGATTAATTTAAAATTATTTTTATTTTTAGTCATGAATTTTATGAAAAAACTATGTAAAATTTTATTTTCTAATTTATTATTAATTTAAACTATTTTATTATTCTTTATTCAACCAAATAATTGATTTTTTTTTATAAAAGTTATTGTATAAAACTTTTGTAATTTGAATTATTTCTATCGAAAAAAGTCATGACGTAGTATTTTATCCGAATATAATAACTATAAAAAATTTATACACTATAACTTTCTAGATAGTCATGTGCTTCATAACACCACAACTGGACAACTCATAAAATACCATAAGAAAAAGTTTAGTAACAATATAAAAAATAGTAGTATTTTATATTTTTGGTCTTTCTCCCGGGCCATAATAGTTTGGGCCAATAAAACTCCATAAGCCCACTAAAAACAAAACCCTAGCGAAACTGCGAAACCCAAACACAATAAATTGAAGAAAGAGAGAATAAAAGAAACCCTAGAGAACACTAGCAGCGGCAACTGTGAGTGAGAGAGAAAAAAAAGAGAGAAAATGAAGTTCAACCCGCGAGTGTCAAGCAGCCGCCGCAAGAGCCGCAAGGCTCACTTCACGGCGCCATCAAGCGTCCGCCGTGTTCTCATGAGCGCACCTCTCTCATCTGACCTCCGATCCAAATACAATGTCCGCTCCATGCCAGTCAGGAAGGACGATGAAGTTCAGGTTGTTCGTGGGACCTACAAAGGCCGTGAAGGTAAGGTTACCCAGGTCTACCGTCGCAAGTGGGTGATTCACATCGAACGTATCACTCGTGAGAAAGTTAACGGTTCCACCGTTAACGTCGGTGTTAACCCTTCCAAGGTTGTTATCACTAAGCTCAGACTCGATAAGGATCGTAAGTCGCTTCTTGATCGTAAGGCTAAGGGACGCGCTGCTGCTGATAAGGAGAAGGGAACCAAGTTCGCTCCTGAGGATATTATGCAGACCATTGATTAGTATCTCTATCTCTTGTTTATGTTTTTAATTTTGGTATTAGAAAAAAGATTATATCTTAATTTCAGAGCTTGTTATATTTGACTATTCATTTTGGTTTATTTCATCCCGTTTTAATGTTAATCGAACTTTTTGATATATCTATTAGCTTTTGATTACTTCAATTTGTTGGCGCTTATTAATTAATTCGCTAGTTTCAATAATATTCCAATGATGTGTTTGCGTTAATAATAGTGTGCTGTCTTTATTGTCCTTATTAGCTATTCATAGTGAAATAATGGTGTAAAACGCTAATGTTTAAATCTTTGAGTTTTAAACTGTGTGAAGTGTTGTTCTAGGTCACACGTCATGATCCCCATAGTCTGCCAACCAACGACGATGAAAATGTTGTGTGTCCAATGTCAATGATAATTGTCTCTCATTTATTGGTGGAAATTTTAAGTTATAGTATACTGGTTTACAATTCATAGTGTTATACTTATCTTTTTGTTTGTTATTATGTCTCCGCCTGTCTGCTCAGTGCTATGGATGATGAGATTATCATTTTAACAGTTATCCCTGGCTGATGTAGCAGGTGCTGAAAATTTGTTATCTGACATGTACTGGTAGGCTCATATTAGGTTGTTATTTAGTAATCTATATGTATCTGTTGCATATAAGAATTGTTTTTGGGATTCTTATTTGAACTTGAATATATGTATTTTGTGTGTAAAATAAATATACATAGTATCAGTATACTTATAGATGAAGTGGTAATCTTTATATTACTTTTTAACTTGTTAGATTTATAGCTGTAATTTGTGACGCACCATATGTTTTTATGTTTAATGTTAATGATGGAATTTGTTACAGGCAAGATTTTCTTTGAAATAGTTTTGTTTACTTTGATAATTTTGCTCCCTGTATGTTAATGAGATGGACTGCCTTATATAGTGGTTCCGTGGTTTTCTTCCAATTCTTTATGTTTCTCACTGTATTATTATACTGGTCTCCAACATACCAACTATTTCTGTTAGTGATGTTTTGTTTTCAATCAATTATGGTTTCTCTTGTTCAAAAAAATATATTATGTTTTCTTTCTGCCCAGTGCTGGATGATGATATTAACCATTAAACAGTTATCCCTGGCTGATATAGCAGATGCTGATAATGTTTAATCTGACATGCACTTGTAGGTTCATATCTAGTTGCACTTACCTAACCTTTGATTGCTTTGTCTCTTGAAATTTTGTTTCATTTCATGTTTTACTATGTGTTGTTAGTCAACAGCTTGTGATGTTTTGTGTTAATTACTATTTTTCTTTCTTTCAATGATGTTTTCTTTCTGCCCGGTGCTTTGTATGATGATTCACAATTTTACAGTTATCCCTGGCTGATATAGCAGATGCTGACAATTTGTAATCTGACATTCATTGGTAGACTACAATTTATTTGCAATAGTGTAACTTTGATTGCTTTATTTGAAGAAGGTTGTTTCATTTCTTGTTCGAAATAGTGATGTTTCCATGTTATTAATCTAGTACTTTTCCTTGTCATGTTTTCTGCAAAATATTTTTCTTGGGAAATTCTGACTTCTGGATCTTAAAATTGATTGTGGTGAAGTAAAATTCCTTGAAGAAATTTCTCATATTATCAAGTTTGCATTACCATTTGAACTGAATTGTTTCTGTATTGGAGAATAACGTCACTCTATGTGCTTTGTGATTGTTTTATAATTTGTCATTAGTTAATATTTCCACCAAAATTTTGTAAAATAATTTGATGACTTAAATGTTTATCGGTCTTGGTATTACTTTCTTCCTTTAATTAATGTATTGTGACATACTTATTTGCTTCTTTTTGGATGTCTTGGCAATATTTTGCATATGTGGTGTTAGGATTGTGCTGAGCGAACGTAAATTTGTGATTGTGAATGCCTCTTGTGATTTTAAAATCTTAGTGACACAAGTTTTGTTAAAAAATTTGATCCATAGATGGCTTGCTCGACCTGATATGAAAGTGTTTCTACTTCATTGCTTGGACCTTTTAAGGACGTCGTTGGAAGGTTACCATAGTAGGCTTTCTCTTGATGTATACATAGCTTAGTAGGTCTCGATATTGGTCGTTTAAGTTGAGGTTTGGTTGAAAACAATCCAATACGTGCTCATAACAATTTCGAGTTGCGATCTTACTTTTCATTATTTCATTACCAAACTTTTTTGGAATATTTGGGGTCTTTGAATATTTTATAATTAAAAACACTTCATAGTTATAATAATGGGAGACAAAGGGAGAGATAAAATTAGAAGGTTTTGGCTCTAATAGAAACTTATATAATCAAACAGTTGTGAGGACAAAACTAACAAATCACAGTAATTGGTCAATATAACATTTTATCATAGAAGATTGTTGATTGTAGAAACATTACAAACCTCAAATTTGAATTATAATAATACTTGTTTTTGTATAATAAAGTTGATCTTTTTTAGAAAAAAATTATTTGTTTTTTTATTATTATTTGTAGGATTATAAAAATTACAAAATCAAATGAGACAACGGATTACTCTTTAAAAATCAATATCTTCAACTATTTACCTATTTATAGACTTGAGTAATTGTTGTACGCCTATTTGCAAGTTAGAGAAGATAAATTATCTTATGAAGAAGAGAATGGAAATGCATATTAGAAGAAGAATCTAAATGAATTATATTTACCATCAGTAAAAGTCTATAAAAAAAAAAAGATCGATTTGATGTTTTTAATGTTTGCAAACTTTTTTCGAAGTTTAAGCATCTAAAATTCAGTCCAAACATCGGAAAAGGAAATTTAAAGTAGCCAACAACATTGACTTCAAATGAACCATAGGAGGAATGGTCCATGTAAATCTCAACTTCGTTACTGGCTGGTCTAAGATGAGAATTCTGCTAAAGATAACAAATATTAATGGATCGAGCGTGGTTTGTGATTTTAACTAAACTAGGAACTTCCCTTGAGTAGCTATTAGACGAAAACACAATTATTTCGGTCTTTTCAAATATCATACATTAAAGAAAGTAGATCAATCAATTCACTTGAACCTTACCAATGTTATTGTTGAAACTATTGTTTGCCAAAAATTGACAACAAAAATTTGACACTGAGTTGGTAACAATAATGATAACAAAAACAACTAAAAATTAACTGTGTCTAAATTCACTTCTAATTATAAGAGAAGTAATTTAAAGCTTCTCTATATTATTCACACAAAAATAAGTTGCACTATATTTAATTTATTTTTAACAAAAAGTACAATATAAATATTACTTATGATTTGTAAAATTATTCATTTTAATCAAAATTTATAATATCTATTAACTTGCATTAAATATTTATTTATATAATTTAATACTCTTCGATATATAAATATATATATTTGTTAATGCTGTTGAAAGGAAATAAATAAGAATCTCTTTGTAAATACTCGGTGAATCTTAAAATCATTTTTACTTTGTATTCGACCGATATTCGTCCACTCTAATATTTTAGAAAAAAAATTATATACATTAACCTTACACTACTCAATAACATTCAATAACATTGTATAAATTTAACTATTGAATTAAAATATGGTATATATATCATTTTTCACATAAATCTAAAGCATTTTATATATTATCGAGGTAGTTAAATTTGACAACATTGAAAATTTGTGTAAGTTTATTTATCATTTCAAAACAGATAGAAACATTTCATTGTAATTTGATTTTTTTTTCAATAGATAATGTCTAAATATTTAAATTTACTAATAAAAGAATGCAACAAAAAAATCCTAATAAAGGACAAGTTTCATTTGCGTGTAAGAATGGAAGGTCGCAATATAGTGACTTAAATTGTACCATTTCACAATCACGACACACTCCTACAAAGAGGTGATTATTGTTTTGCTCTGAGAGTGTGTTTCAGAGAGATAAAAGAAGCAAAGTGGTGAAACAAGCAACAGTGCCACAATTCAAAGAAGAAGAAAAAAGATGAAAGCTATTGTAATAACGACACCAGGTGGACCTGAAGTGTTACAACTGCAAGAGGTTGAAGACCCTCAACTCAGAGACGATGAAGTTCTCATCCGAGTCCATGCTACTGCCCTTAACAGAGCCGATACCCTTCAGAGGAAAGGCTCTTACCCTCCCCCTAAAGGTGCTAGCCCTTACCCAGGTCTTGAATGTTCTGGAACTATTGAATCCCTTGGTAAAAACGTTTCCAAGTGGAAAATTGGCGATCAGGTATATTATATAGCTATTTCATTTTTCAACCCAAAATCTACTTTTTCCCAAATGGGTTTTTTTCTCTATAGTGAATTGAATTGTGGGTATTTCAAAAGTTTTAATCTTTTCCAGTTCTATAACTAGTACATCTTATGCCTTTGATTTGAATTAGAGAGCCAACTTGATTGTCGAAAATTAGGAAAATTAAAATCTTTATTATGAGAATAGGGGCCTGTTTGGATGAGCTTATTTGAGTTTATTTACTTGGATAAACACTTGTGAGATAATTTCAGCTTGTTATCATAGATAACCTATGAAAACAACTTATAAAGTTTATATAAAAATAGTTTGATTTTATTTTATCTTTGATTATAGAATTAGCTTATAAAGAAGCATTTCTATGATAAGCGCTTACCCTGTAGCATATAAGTGCTTGGGCCTATGTGAGTGTGTTGTTCTGTCATTATGAGTGGATCTTATGAGGTGTTGTTTCACAGGTATGTGCTCTTCTAGCTGGAGGTGGATATGCTGAGAAAGTAGCTGTTCCTGAGGGACAAGTTCTTCCAGTTCCACCAGGGGTTTCTCTGAAGGATGCTACTAGTTTTCCTGAGGTTGCATGTACTGTATGGTCAACTATTTTTATGATGAGCCGGTTATCTCATGGGGAAACCTTGTTGGTAAGTAAGTCATATGATTGTAATAATCAACTGGTAACTTTTCAGGAAAATGCAATAATCTGCTTTCTCCAAGAATGGTTTTTGGTCATTTTGCCACTAAATACTGATTCTTGCCATGCTTTTGATCTCACGTTATAATTATCTTCCTAGGCTATTACATTATGGGTTAAATATGTTTTTTGTCCCTTACTTCATAAAGCATGTAGTTTGAAACTTGTAGGGATCAAAAAGTGAGTACAAATACTAAAAACAAAATTCAAGATAATTATAGAGACTAAAAATATATTTAACTCTTTTATTATGTGTAGCCTAATAGTTGATGCGTTAATTTTATTAATTCTCAGATTCATGGAGGTTCAAGTGGAATTGGTACATTTGCAATTCAGATAGCTAAGTACCGAGGATCAAGAGTATTTGTTACCGCAGGTTCAGTATTGCTTTTCATTTATTGAACTTTTAGTCAGTTCTGTATGTTTAGATGATAAGATTAGCTGTCTACTTAATTGTTCAATGAAATTGACACTATTTCAAGTAGTTTCCATATTGTATATTGAAAAATCCAAGCTATGTTTGCAGAAATTTTATTCTCAATATTACTTGGCAGGTAGTGAGGAGAAACTAGCTTTTTGCAAGAGTATTGGAGCTGATGTTGGTATCAATTACAAAACCGAGGACTTTGTTGCAAGAGTAAAGGAAGAAACTGGTGGTCAAGGTATTACCTCTAGAAACTTTATATGATCTATATAGTACCACTTGATATATTTGTTTTTCAATGAGTTGCTTGGAGATGGGTCATGTAATATTATCATTGATGTCGTGGCAGGTGTTGATGTTATTCTTGATTGTATGGGAGCATCGTACTATCAAAGAAATCTTGATAGCTTAAATTTTGATGGAAGGCTTTTTATTATTGGCTTTCAAGGGGGTGTTTCTACCGAGGTAGATCTACGTGCTTTACTTGGCAAGCGTCTCACTGTACAAGGTATTACAGATTTTGGATTATACCCTTTTCTAATAGATACTCCTCTTCAAGTTTAGGGCTTGTTTACTTTGCGAAAACATTTATTTTTCATTTTCTAAAATTTGTGTTAATTTTACTTGTTAACAAGGAGGTAAAATATTTTTTTAAGTGAACAATTGTCTATAATTCTAGAAACAATGAAAATGTCAAAAGATTGTTTTCATTATTTCCAGAAATGCATCTTAATTAATTTGCATTTTATCTTCTCTCCATAACAATGGTTCACTTCAAGAGTCTCTTATCAAGGTAAAATAAACACGCATTTTAGAAAATGAAACATAAAATGTTTTCGCAAAATAAACAGGGTCTTAGTTTGTATATATATGCATGTACACGTAAATACATGGTTTGATGTCTTGTATGTTGGAAGATGATCAAATAAAAGCAAATAACCAGACACTTAAATTAGTAACTTAAACAATACAACATAGTTTATGAAGTTTCACTTGATTTTGGGAGGGGAGAAGAATGCAACAACTTAAAATAGTTAGCAATGTTAGTGAGAGGTTTTTAAAGCACATCACCTTATCTCTCCAACCGCAAAGTTCATTTTCCAAACCACCAAACTGATGGGTTTTTGTTTGTTTGTTTGAAATATGAGATATATTGTATGTGGAGAAGTCTTATTCTAACCTTTTATTATCACTCCTGTAGACAAATCTTTTGTAGCGATGTTTTTGAGTTTCTTCCTTAAAATAAGTTTTGTACAAGGAAACATTAGCAACCAGCTTTTCCACTATTGAAATGGGAAGTTATTTTCTTAAGTGATTACGGTATTATATGTAACATTCGTGAATGTCGAATGGTTGATGACGTGTAGGGGCTGGCTTGCGTAGTAGAAGTCCAGAAAATAAAGCTTTGATCGTTGATGAAGTGGCGAAGAATGTTTGGCCTGCAATTGCGGAAGGAAAGGTTAAGCCTGTGGTCTACAAATCTTTCCCTCTTTCTGAAGCTGCAGAGGCTCACCGGCTTATGGAGAGCAGTCAGCATATTGGGAAGATATTGCTTCTGCCATGAAAACCGTGGCAAATACTCGAAGTACACGACACAACGTACTGTTTGATCATTTGAGTTTGGACTTTTGTGTGTTGTGACCTCAGGATTAAATAAAGTTGTGGTTTACTATTATAGCTAAATGTTTTATGAATTGTGTACTGGTGATATCATATTTTAACTTCTTTAATGCTTTAATGAAAACATGGTGCATGGTTATACAACAAAAGGAAAACCAAAACATGGCGACAGATAAAAAAAGTTGATTAGATTTTCAATGTAAGGTAATAAAGGGCTAGGGAAAGTTGAACAAGAATGTGGAGGCCCGGGTAGATCATAGAAGTGAAGTAGCTTCTGGAAAAGGGTCAATTTGCAGATGATTTATTGACTTAAATTTCATCCTTGGAGAACTTATTTTCTTTTATTGAAAAACTCTCATTTCATTTCCCTAGCAATTACATCCACACTACAGGAAGGAATACAACTCAAAAATAGATCAGCATGTGCTAAAGCTCAAATTAAACATTACACCATTTAAAAAAAAATATATTACACCATGTTTGGTAAGGACAGCACCCCCAGGAAAACACGATTAAAGGATATACATTATAAGTGTAAAATTATTTTATACTAATAATTAATTGTAATGTGTCAACAGCTATAAAGAAAAGTTATGCATGGTAGTAAATTGTGATTGGTGGTGAATATAAAATAACTCTACGGAAGGTGTATAGACAGAATTACATGAAAGAAAATTTGACAATACATTTGAGACTAAAAATTAGTTAAAAGGTAAAATCTTAAAATTTAACTCTAAGTTGTTAATATAATGAAAACAAAAATGACAAATTAATAGAAGAAGAAGAAGAAGAAATAATGAAGGCTATTGTAATAACAAGAGCAGGTGGACCTGAAGTGCTACAGCTCCAAGAGGTGGAAGATCCTCAACTCAAAGACCATGAAGTTCTCATTCGAGTCTATGCCACTGCCCTCAACGGAGCCGATACCTTTCAGAGGAAAGGCTCTTACCCTTCCCCTATAGGTGCTAGCCCTTACCCAGGTCTTGAATGTTCTGGAACTATTGTATCTGTTGGCAAAAACGTTTCCAAGTGGAAAGTTGGCGATCAGGTATATTTTATAGCTATTCCAACCCAAATTCCATTTTTTCCCAAATGGCTTTTTTCTTTATAGTGAATTGAATTGTGGGTCTATAAAAAGTTTTAATTTTTCCTGATCTATAACTAGCATAGCATATGCCTTTGATCTGAATTAGAGAATCAACTTAATTATTAAACTTTAGGAATATTACAATCTTTATTATAATAATAGGGCCTATTTAGATTAACTTTATTGAGTTTATTTAATTTTGCATAAACACTTATGGGACTGTTTGAGAGAGCTTATAGAAACAACTTATAATACCTTATATAAAAATAGTTTGGCTTTATTTTATCTTTGATTACAAAATTAGCTTACACATAAGCATTTCTTTGATAAGAGCTTATGCTATAAGTGTTTGGGCTATGTGAGTGCATTGTTCTGTGATTATGAATGAATATTATGAGGTGTTGTTTCATAGGTATGTGCTCTGCTAGCTGGAGGTGGATATGCTGAGAAAGTAGCTGTTCCTGAGGGACAAGTTCTTCCAGTCCCACCAGGGATTTCTCTGAAGGATGCTGCTAGTTTTCCTGAGGTTGCATGTACTGTATGGTCAACTATTTTTATGATGAGCCGGCTATCAAAGGGTGAAACCTTGTTGGTAATTAAGTCATATGATTGTAATAATCAATTGATAACTTTTCAGGAAAATGGAATAATCTGCTCTCCCCAAGCATGGTTATTTGGTATTTTGCCATGCTTTTGATCTCACTTAGTGATTACTTCATTGATTCTCAGATTCATGGAGGTTCAAGTGGAATTGGTACATTTGCAATTCAGATAGCTAAGTATCGAGGATCAAGAGTATTTGTTACTGCAGGTTCAGTACTGCTTTTCATTTTATTGAACTTTTAGTCAGTTTCCGTGTGTTTAGACTTTGAGATTAGCTGTCTCCTTAACTTTCCATTGAAACTGACACAATTTTATGTAGTTATTACCCCATACTGTATATTGAAATTCCAAGTGATGCTTGCAGAAAATTTAAACTACATATTGCTTAGCAGGTAGTGAGGAGAAACTAGCTTTTTGCAAGAGTATTGGAGCTGATGTTGGTATCAATTACAAAACCGAGGACTTTGTTGCAAGGGTAAAGGAAGAAACTGCTGGTCAAGGTATTACCTCTAGGAAGCATGATGTAAATTCCCAGCATTCATTAACATTACATGATCTATATAGTACCGCTTGATATCTTTGTTTTTTTAATTGATTTCTTAGTGATGCATCGAGTAATATTATCATTGATGCGGTGGCAGGTGTCGATGTTATTCTTGATGTTATGGGTGCATCCTACCATCAAAGAAATCTTGATAGCTTAAACTTTGATGGAAGGCTTTTTATTATCGGCATTCAAGGTGGTGTTTCTACCGAGGTAGATCTTCGTGCTTTACTTGGCAAGCGTCTCACCGTACAAGGTATTACAGATTTCAGATTATACCTCCTCTTCAAGTTTAGTTTTCTGCATATGGTATATATATAACATTTGTTGAGTATGGTATGTTGGATTAAGTGCAGGTGCAGGCTTGCGTAGTAGAAGTCCTGAAAATAAAACTGTGATAGTTAATGAAGTGGCGAAGAATGTTTGGCCTGCAATTGCGGAAGGAAAGGTTAAGCCTGTGGTCTACAAATCTTTCCCTCTTTCTGAAGCTGCGGAGGCTCACCGGCTTATGGAAAGCAGTCAGCATATTGGGAAGATATTGCTTCTTCCATGAAGACCGCGGTAAATACTCGAAGTATGCGACGCAATGTACTGTGTGGATCATGTGAGTTTGAACTATTGTGTGTTGTGAACTCAGCATTAAATAAAGTTGGACTTATTTTCTTTCTTTTATTGGAAGAAGCTCATTTCATTTCACTGGCAATTACATCCACAATACATGAAGGAATACAGCTCGGTTTAACGAAAATGTAGTTGCCTTTGTTAATGCATGAGCAACCATATTAGTTTGTTACCCACAAACTCAGAAAAATGTGGTTTATTATCATATATGGCCTTACAATCTTTGACAAGATATATGAAATTCCAAAATTGTTCAGCAAGTCAATGAGTAGCATCTTTGAGTCAGACTTAAAATTAACTTTATCTAGATACAATTTCAAACTCCACTGTAAGGCTCAAAATAATCCCCAAGATCCTCCCTCAATTATTGGCAAATTGGAGTTTATGTTATCATTTTTTTTTCTTAGACAAAGTAACAAAAACTGTTTCAAAAGCAAATTTAAATACCTATTTAACCCAACTGATGAGTAAACGCAACATCCGTATAAGTATATCACAATAGCTCAGCATGTGCCAGAAAGCTCAAATTAAACGTTACACCATTTTCTTTTTTTGAAAATATATCATACACGATGACTAATGAGTATAATTTTGTAACATTTTTACACTCTTTTATTTAGTCTCCCACGTTGAGACGTCAAGTGAATTTTATGAAGGATATCTAAAATTCGATCTCTAATATTAATAATTTTTTTCTTCTTTAATTAATTACTAAATGTTAATATTTATTTAAAAACTTCAACGAACACAAAAATAGTTTTTTAAAAATAAATGTTAATTAATTAGTTAATAAATTAAATGTATTAATTGCAAATTTAAATACCTATTTAACCCAACTGATGAGTAAACGCAACATCCGTATAAGTATATCACAATAGCTCAGCATGTGCCAGAAAGCTCAAATTAAACGTTACACCATTTTCTTTTTTTGAAAATATATCATACACGATGACTAATGAGTATAATTTTGTAACATTTTTACACTCTTTTATTTAGTCTCCCACGTTGAGACGTCAAGTGAATTTTATGAAGGATATCTAAAATTCGATCTCTAATATTAATAATTTTTTTCTTCTTTAATTAATTACTAAATGTTAATATTTATTTAAAAACTTCAACGAACACAAAAATAGTTTTTTAAAAATAAATGTTAATTAATTAGTTAATAAATTAAATGTATTAATTCGACAAAATATATATATATATATATATATATATATCATATTAAATTGATATTAATTAAGTCCCTATTCTATCCATAGACGAACAACGTCGATAGGTATGAAAGAGGAACGTCGACATATATATGAATGGAACTTCGAAAAATTTAGTGGGAATAATTGTCCCCACACACATATAGCTAAATAGATTTGTCCCCTAAGGGTTGGTACACCACGTGGCTTAAAAACTAATAACTTACATTATTAGACCTCCTACGCTAATATTTTAAGAAATTCACTTTATGCTTTTATGTGTATCAATTTTAAATTTAAGATATCTACATAATTATTTTTTAATTTAATTGTATTTTTAGTTTCTACAAATATAAAATATTTAATTTTAATCTTTTAAAATATTTTTTTTATTTTAAACTTTACAATTTCTGATTATTTTAGTCCTTGATAATTTTCTTTTTGTTTTTTAAATGTTGATGCGGCAAATTGTAACCCACGTGACAATGTCTATAACGGCATACTTATGTTTACATGGAAATATTAATATTGATTTATTTATAAATGAAAATTTAAAAAGATAAATACTTAAACAAAAACAAAACTGTGGCAAAAACAAAGAAATTCATCGAAAACCCAAGAACACTTCAGTTCCACTCAAAGGCTCACACAATCCATAACTATTTTCCCATACTTTCCAACACTGCATTTCATTTTTCAGTTTGAACAAATGTTGAAGAACACTATTTCATCTTCCACATTGTTTCTTTTCAATTTGTCATATATTTTTCTTCAACTTCAGCTATCCTTGATCTTTTAAAACAGTGTTCAATGATGGTGCAGTGACTACAGAAAGAAAAATATGACTGAAATTTTGTGGAGGAGTGGCCCATTAAATCAATTTTAAAATTATTTTAAGACAAAATTCAACAAATAAACTCAAATCTTCAAACCCCTATCCCCCTCTCATATTCTCCATCAAACCTAAAAAAAAAATTAAACTAAGAACCTAAAATAATGTTTTATAATATTACAAGACCAAAAACAAAAAAATAATTTTACAAAGACTAACATCAAAGTAACATATATTTGCCGGACTAAGACCATAATTAAACTTTATTTTTTAATGAAAGATTTCATTTATAAAGTTATTTAAATTAAAATATTATTTCTATTTATTATTTTATATGTTCTCTCTCACTTTAACACTTTCAAATATATATAAAAATAATATTTTAGTGCTACGATACCTACTTTTCATTAAAAAAAAAAAATTAAACCTACTTTTCAAATTCCTTAAATACAACTTTCATTAAATTAATGGAACTTAAAATCATATCCAAATAATATTTTAATACTAAAATATTTTTAAGAAACCCATGCTGTTAAGAGTTTTATTAATTAGACACCAACGTTGACCCATTCATTCGCTACCATCGCCATTGAAACAAAACAAGGTAGTGTCAGTCAAACTTGCTTGGTTCACCTCATCGGCGATTACATTAAGGTCAGTTTTAATCATTTACCTATTAATATTATTTACTTCGTTCTTGTTTCATCGTAGTTGTTATCCAATCCCAACCCAAAAATCATCAATTTTTCAGAACCGTAGATACTAGGTTGTTGTGAAACAAACAATTTTTTATTTTTGGTAACGAAATTAGAGTGACCCAATAAGCCCAAATGAGTTGATCATCTTTGAATTATCTTTTGCAGGTTCAAAGATTCAATCTTTTCATCTACTGAGCTGTGTTGTGTTGTGTTGTGATGGATCTAACTAAATTAAATGCTGCACAGCTTACTCTGTATGGATCTGCATTTTGTGTCATGCTTTCTATGCATTTCACTTTGCAGTTACTTTCTCAGCATCTCTTCTATTGGAAGAACCCAAAAGAACAAAGGGCTATTGTTATTATAATCCTCATGGCTCCTATCTATGCTATTGTTTCATTTGTTGGTCTATTGGATGTTAGAGGAAGTAAAGAGTTTTTCACTCTTTTGGAGTCTGTTAAAGAGTGCTATGAAGCTCTTGTTATTGCTAAGTTTTTGTCTTTGATGTATAGTTACTTGAAGATATCTATTAGTAAAAATATTGTTCCTGATGAAATTAAAGGAAGGGAAATTCATCACTCCTTTCCAATGACACTTTTTCAGGTATGACCTGCTTTCTGCACTGAGTTTTCGGGGAGAATGAATCTTCATTCAATTTAATATATCTTTTTATTCGGTTTTTCGTGTTACAGATGTGTTACAGATGTGTTAATTTTGTTATACTTGCATGTATCTTTGATGTTTAGTTAATATATGAGCTAATCAACAATTTAGTCTTTGAAATTATAGGCGTCAGATACTTTGTTCTATGTATTTATTAAAATCTCAAAATAAACCTTGAAATTTAATGATCATATTAGACCTTTTGAATTGGTCAATTAAGACCCTGAAATTGTCCTGGATGAACAAATGTTAACGACGATTTTCAATTTTACAAATCATTTTGGAATTTTGTTGATTTCAGACCGAGGGACCATATTTATTGACACCAATTATTTCAAAGACTAAATTGATTATTATTCACTCGTTAACCATTATTATATTATATAAATGTTTTTGCAGTTTATGGTATATTCACACTAGTGTAAATTGACCTTTTGCAGCCTCATTCTGTTCGGCTGAACCACCATAATCTGAAGCTTCTGAAATATTGGACATGGCAGTTTGTTGTTATCCGTCCTGTGTGTTCCATTTTGATAATTTCATTACAGCTACTTGGACTCTATCCTAATTGGTTGAGCTGGGTCTTCACCATCATTCTCAATGTTTCTGTCTCCTTGGCCTTGTATTCTCTGGTGATCTTTTACCATGTGTTTGCTAAAGAATTGGCACCGCATAAACCTCTAGCGAAATTCTTGTGCATCAAAGGAATTGTTTTCTTCTGCTTTTGGCAGGTAAACTTATTATCACTTATATAGTCATCATAGGAATACAGTGATTCTCAATTATATCAGATTAAAGTTTATGATGCTGGCTCGTAATCTGCATGGTCTAAGCATCCTTTTCTTTTAAGACTAATGATGATGCATAATCGTTTGAGACTGCTGAGATTTTCTGCTAGTTATGCTGAGCCAAAACTGTAACCGTTTTCTAAGTTATTTGCAATTCTTAGAAAGGAAGTGTCTTATGTCTCAAATTTTAAACCCTAAAGAGTTTTGAATCTCGATGATCGGTATCCTACCAGTTATTTTCTGTCAGGATTTTTCTATTAGCAGGTCTTTCCATTTCCGGATATGCTACTCACCTGTTCCGCTATTAAGTTAATAACTTTGTGCTTCAAATTGCTTCATTCATTCATCCATCCGTTGTCCTACATTTGCCTTCAATTATTTTGTCCTGTTCCATGCTGTTAGATTATCGCTAATATACGATAGCACATCATAATCATCTACGGCCATATCTGGGATAATAATGAACTTTCTTTGTCCACATAACATACAGGGAATGGTGCTGGACATTTTAGTAGCAGCTGGCGTCATTAAATCTCGTCATTTGAAGTTAGATGTGGAGCATATTGAGGAAGCAATGCAGAACATTTTGGTATGTATTGAGATGGTGGTCTTTTCTGTTCTTCAACAGTATGCTTATCATGCTTCACCATATAGTGGGGAAGTTGAAAAAATGCTTAAACAAAACAAGAAAAATGAGTGATATGGTCAAAAGATAAAGACTCAAGCTATAAAGATGTATTGAAGAGTTATTTATTGTGGCACTAGAAACATGAAAACATTGATGATATGTGTATGTGTTGTTTTGATAAAGAATAATATTTGTATAATTGTATTGTACTCTGCCGCCATAAACTCACCTTCTTCTTGGTGACTGTAATTTTCCAGCTCTACTAAATAAACTTTGCTTTTATTTAATCCTCACTTGATATCTACTATCTAGCTTGTGACAGTTTGCTTAAAGATGAAAATTGTTTCTGATTAGTGTCAGATGCGTTTATGGTTTGAATCATTGAACAATAGATTCAATAACTTGTGTTTCATGCATACATGAATATAGTCTTGATAAAAGTCTAGCAATAGTAATCTCAGCAGCAACTTTAAGTTATATATTTTAGAAGGCAATTTGTGATTCTCATAGTTACATTACATCTGTGTTTGGCTACTCTGCTGATTACTAAAAGTTCCCCAGAATTTCAAAGGGGAGCAAAATTACTGTGCTTAATTTTTTTCTTTGGGATGGAATAGTAGACACATAATCTAATTTGATCAATATAGAATATGAGTCTTTTTTATATATTTATTAGACATTAAAATTTCTACAAATACATACATATCAACAATTATAAGGTACATATAATGTTGTAATTAGTATTTCCTCAACAGATATCTATCATGATTGGAGCCTATGCCACTTGTGAAAACTTTCAACATTTTCAAGCTGCTTATAAAACATATACTTGCAGCAAAATTATATATTTTTCAAAATGAAATATATCTTAATGATTTTGTCTAATGTGCACAACCAAAAAGGTCTTGCACCATACATAAATTTATTTTTTTACTATTGAATCAATAAGTTTCATTATATCTCATTTAATTTAATGATGGATTTATTAATCCAATAATAGAGTAGAAACAAGTTTGTGCATAGTGCAAAACTTACCACGTGTGCAGCATAGAATTGGCCTATGTTAATAACTTCTCTTTGCACCATAGAATTAAAAGACTTAATTTTCACCATATTAAAAGCTTGTGCACCATAGATCAAAGACTTAATTTTTTTAATAGAAATTGTATTGATTAAACATCATTAGCTACCTGTTTTTATTATACGTAATTTGATTATTTTTTTGTTTATAATTCATTTTAGAGACTACCAATTAAGAAAAGTTCAGCATATATTGTATGTTGATGAATAATGGGATTAATTTTACCAATTGTTATTATAATTTGTCCACGATTTTTATGATAACTAGTTGAAAACCTATGCATATGCAACAGTCTAAATTTGTTTATAAAACAGATAATGGTGTATATTTAAAGAGACAGAAAATCTAGGTGTTAACTTTTTTTAAAATAGCCAAAATTAATAATTAATTAGTTGTTAATTTTATTAAAGAGAAAAGTTGAAACCATGACCATTTTATCATTCAAACTTCCTCCAAACTACTAAATTATCATGTCTCTCAATCTAAATCTAATTTGATTATTGAGTTAAAAAAACATAATTTAGCTATATTTGATAAAGAAGCGTGTTAATTTTTTTTTTTTACTAAAAAATGATATTCATTCATTTAAATTGATACAATATAGCAATTGAAAACAATATAAATTTTTAATTGTTAAAATCGAAAACAATAAATTTATAAATAAATTTATAATAGTCAAATGAATAAATTTAAATTTTTATAATATAGTAAAATATCACTAAAACAAAAAGTGCTTAGTACTAACTGCTAAGCCAAACATTTGTGCTTCACCTGATCAACGGGCGGTGCAAACAGCAAAAATAAAGGTTTACAGACTGCTTTTTTTAACTTGAAAACGTGTACAACCATAACGGTATTACCGTTAAACTTCCTTATCCTTTTACTTCCAAAAAAAATCTCTTAATTAATTAATAAAAACTTTTGTTCAATTACCAAATCAAACACTCTACAATGAGAGTTTTTTGTATTATATTATGGATGACTTTGATGTATAGTGTGTGATCTGAACGACAACGTTACCAACTACAATTAATCTACCACACAACTAATAGAGTTAAATTAACAAAATGGGGCCTACAATTTATCCATTTATATACTTCCATACTTGACTATTGACTTCTTGAAATTAAGTTTGAATAGTACTTATGCTTTAATTTCTTATCTCTATCCTTTGGAGTATAGGTGTGTGATTAAATAATCCATATGCATACAACTGTTTAATTTGATGAATATATAGATTTGACATCCTTTTTTTTTGGGTGAGTAGGGTCTTTTCAAACTTAACTAGAGATTTTAGGTTGGAGTTCAATTTTGAGAATATAGCAATAGTAAAATTCTTGAGAGATAATCTAAATTAAACTTTACAAAAATTTAGACAGAATATTTGAAATAAAAGAAAAAAAAAGTGAAAAAATAATAATTAAATAATGTGTAATTTTAAAATAATTAAAAGAAATATAATTTTTTTTGTGGTCAAATAGTGTGTTAAATTTTTTACGTCTACATAGTAGAATAACTTGTGATAATGACTCAAAAAATTAATCAATTTAAGTATGTTAATAAGAAGAAATTTTAGTAAAGAAAATTTTACCGATAAACTTTAAGTTGTAAAAATGAAATGTGAACTTTTGAAGAATTAATATTGCGTAGTATGTTTTGATTGGTGGTGAATTTGGAAAATTCACCGTAATTATGTTTAACCTTTAAATGACAGTTTTGCTAACATCGATATAGCTCCATAATTTTGCAAATCAAAACATGTATTAAATGAGAATGTGTGTCATGTTGTGTACTATAACATTCATTCAAAAGTAGTAGTTTGTTAAAATTAATATTTATAATAGTATTTAAAATATTACAACAATTCTTAGCATATGCAAATATATGTATATATAAAAGAAACACTACGCAAAATAGAAATTTCTTGAAGTTCAAAATTCTTAAATAATAATAATAATAGTAATAATATTGTTTAGATAACAAAAATGTTATTTACACAAAACTGTTAAGTCAAATGAAAATTTGATACAGAACAATAGTTGGTGTGAACTTTATATTTATACATCAAGTAAATATTATAACTGCAAATAAATTATATATTTAGTCTTTTGGATATGGAACAATTTTGATTATTTTAACTATTATTTTATCTGAATAATTAAAATGTGAAAAAAAATTCTAAATAATTATTTGTCATGGTCAAAAAATATAAAGAGTGGGTTTTCAAAAATTATGGCAAGAAGAATTTATTGATGTTTAAGACATAAGAAATTTTGATAAGTGAGATGGTTAAAAGTTATACTGAAATGGTTATAAGTTATTCATTTCTAAATAAATATCTTTAGTATTCTATCTTTATTTTGTTTTGATTATGATGTGTTTTTTTAATTATAAAAAAATATTACGAAAGGCATATTCAATATTTTAAGAAAAATATTCATCTCTTATATATGGTTTTCAACAATAATAGCAACTAAGAAAAATATGTTACTGAAGCACTTGTAGATTAAGAATGTGTCGTATATTAAAAAGGGTGTGACTTTGTTGCATTTCATAATGTCTTTATACATTGGTAAGTGATTCGAACTAAATGCAAGGGGGTGACTAAAAATCAATAGACAATACATTATATGTGATAAACAATACATTAAAAATATCGAGTATTTTGTTATTTTTTGTATGAGGTATTAAAATAAAATATTTGATAAGTGATCAAAGTTTTTAAATATATTAATTAGAGATGAAGTTGTTAAACTTATTAAATAATTGTACTTGATTGAATAAGTGAAATAACTTATTTTACATTACATATTAATGAAACAAAATAGAATGAAAGCAAAACATTAAAAAAATAATGTGATTGTGTCACATCAAAAATCGTGAGTAAAATAAGGTTTAGAATATATAAAATACATATTGATAAATTATTAGCTATAGATAAATTATTGTCGATGGATTAGATTATATTATATTAGAATATAAGAACTATATAGCATGCCGACATATAAAGGTTGAAACTTCACCTATTTTCCACCAAATACTTGAAAAGTTGTAATCTCTTCTTTATAATAATAACGAACAAAAATTAAATACTATAAACTAGCATGGTAAATTGGTAACGAAATTGTTTATTTTTTTAAAATACTTTTATTAAAAAAATCACAACACAAAATATTAATCCATTTAATACTAGTGAAGTAAGAATGGTTATATTTTTATTAAGTGAGTATTAATCGTTGATTTGGTTAGATCACAATTAACGGCAAAATTATCTCTAAAAAAATTTAACATTATTGGATTTTTACGGTTGAATTTAAATTCAAATATTGAATTAAACTAGAAGAAATCTCTATCATCAAATAAATAAAAATAGTTGCTCCTTTATGATATATCAATTTATCAATATATAAGTATCACATTTTTTTCAATATATATCTAAACAAAACCATATCATTCATATATCAAATATTAAAATGAAATGACATTTATAATATCTGGAATATCAAATATAGCATTGTTTAAAGTTCATAAGAGCTAGTTTCTTCCATTCACACTTCAACTTTTGTGTCGACTTTTTGCATGCAATTGCAAGGCGATTTCGTCCTTTAGATCAACAAGACAAGTCAATTTTATAGATAAAACTAAGAAAGTTGTCAAAATTATAGTAGCTTTTTGTTTTTTATTGAACCGACAATTTTATCTCTTAGCAAGAGATACTATGATGGTAGAAGTGAGATATGTGCCTTTTTTCAAGTGGACAACTAATCCAAATATTCTAATTGTGGTGTGGATATTAATCCATCCAGAAACTCCTAAAATTACGGTTTGAAATGTCCAAATAAAAACAACTTGTATTTTATATGGGCCTCATTATCAAACCAGCCAGTTAGAATGTTATTTTCTCATACATAAATTTTGAAAAATTATCAATAGACATTAATCGTTTTACATCTAATATGAGAGATAGAAATAAAGAGAGTGATATCATAAATGTGATATATTGATGATATGATAATAAAAAATATAAAAGAAAATGATGTGTTAAATAAATAAATAAAATTAGAAGTGTACATGTATAAATACATGTATAACTACACATTGTCTGATCCTTTTTAATTATTCCTTCGGGTCATTATTACAAGCAAAAAAAATATTTTTATGTATACTAAGTAAAATAGTTAAATGCAGTTAATTTTTTAAATTTCAAATAAAATATAAGTTAAATTTACTAAATCGTATCTTTTTAATGTCAAACACATAATTATAAACATTAAATGTTATGAAGTAAATGAAGGTTGTTTTGAGAATACTAGCATTAAATGCTTTAAAAACAGTTAACTTTTATTTAAAATAGTGACACAAAAAGTGTATTGTTTTTATAGAAATATTTTATTGATCTTTAATTTTCATTTTCAATTAATTATCATTTTTTTAATAATGTTTTTTTATGAACTTGTCAATAATATAATAATATTTTTTAATATTCTTAGTTGTTAAGAAATAAGGGAAATGAAAAAAATCAATAGTAAATGGTATTATAAGAAAATGACAACCACAAAAACAAGTTTATCAAAGTTAGAAATGTAAATAACTTTAAAACCAGAATATGGAAAGAACTAAGATACCATGTATGATGTGGATAGCTTTGGCTGTCTCGAATTTCTTTTATAGAAATAAGTAAATATGATTTTATATCAGTAAACTAAACTTTTAGTTTTTGAAATAATAGAATATTATAATTTTAGTTTTTTATTTTGCAAAAATTTCAATTTAATTCTTGAATTATCAAAATATCAGTCATTATAATGATTATGAACTATTTTAAAAGTAACTAACATCTTTCAAATATTTTTATATTAATAAAATGTATTTCGCAATAACTATTTTGATTATTCGTTGACTAATTTAAATTTTAACTGAGTCAAGAATCAAAATGATACTGTCAAAATGACATTGTCATATACTTTCAGCACTAAAATGGTAGTTTATCTTTATTTTAAGCTATCCCATAAAATATATTTAATTAACTAAACTAAATTTATTAATAATAAAATTAGAAGAAACATAATGTAAATAATTATCACTTGATTGATATCTTTATATATATTATTTTGATACTTTCGATCTCTACTACAATTATAAATAGAGTATTTTAGTAATAAGAATTGTTAAAATATGATTCAAATACAAAATTAAAGATCGATTTCTTACAAATAATTTAATTGTTTATATAAAGAAAAAAATATGATTAAATATTATAAATTTAATTATAAATAAATTTGACTCCTTAAAATATATTCGAATGCTACTTTATTATCATATAAATTTATAAAAAACTTGACACTTGGAAGAAATTAAGGTAACTTTGCCATCAGTATATATTATTTTTATTCTCTATGTTGAAATTTGGAATTCATGTATTTTAAATATTATAATACTTCATTCGTTTTAAAATAATTGAATCATTTAATTATTTTATATATATTAATAAATGTGTAAAAAAAAGAAAAAAAAATACTATTTTTTTACCAAAATATTTTTATTATGTATTGACGTATTATTAATTTCATAAATATATGATAAAAGATATTATATTAAAAAAATAACACAAATAATATTAATTAAAAAATACAATTGACATAAAATACATTAGAAATTAAAAAAAATCAATTATCTAAAAAAAATTATAAATAAATCAATTATTTTAAACCTGAAGAAACATATATCTCTCTTTCTTAGTATGTATATAGACTAAAACAATCATACTATAAAATCTCTTTTTAATTTCCTTTTCTTTCTTTGTCTTTTCTATGATGTTAAAGATGGTCCACATGTCACCCAGATCGACCATACTTGACTAAGATAGTTCCTAGTATATGAATATGTTTGCTATGAATAACAAACATATATTTTATAACTATAACTAATATATCCACATGTCCAAACCTTGTTGTTCGTTGCCTCACCATAATTAAGTCAACATCCCTCCTACTGACTTCTTTTTGCATGTAAAATTATATAGGGGACTCAATTTTATGTCTTTTGTTTTAAATTATATAAATATTTTATTTATATGAGTAAACCAAATATAAATATGTTCAAAAGTATCTTCTCACAGGACTTTCTAAATTATTTTATAAACATATATCTCAAAAAATAATTTGTTTTGATAAAAATTATTTATAAAAAGTATATTTAAAAATTCTAAAATTAATATATTTGAAAATACTTAAACCACGTGAGACGAGAAACCCTGAACCACACACACCGTTATATGCCTAGCTTAAAATTAAAAGATCATTGAGTTTTTCTTTTTGGTGCTACCTTTTAGTTTATTTTTGAAATGTTTGCCTTTTAATAGTCTTCTTTTTCTATTTCAATTTTGAATAACGATTTTCCATTTTTCAATATTCCTAAACAATAATCAAATTAATTAAATTAAAATGTTTATATTAGATATAGCTATATCTCTTCTAGTTTTTTCTACAATTAATTAGGTTTCCACATGCATATCCTAATTATAATTTCTTTCCTTGATCTCTATTTGTCCTACACTTTTTTACGTGTCCTAAATATTGATGCATTCTTAGTCCTTTGAAAATGTATCACAAAATAGATTCTTGAAGTTAAATTTCTAGCATAGTGTTTATATTAATTAATATTAGACACATTTTAAATATAATTATTTGTCAAAAAAAATTATGTATAACTCATCGCAAAAGAAAAAATCGTTTTTCCATATTCAATGAACTACTTATTACATTAAATTAGACGTGTTGGACTTTTGATCAGTTACAAAGGGCTCTACCATCGTGTATTATCTTTCTTCTCAATATACAATGATATAGAAATTTCAACACTAATGGTCGGTGGTCGTGTTTTGACAATTTTATTATTAAATATATTTTATTTATAGCTATAATAGAGATTAAAATTGTCAAAATAGTATGAATAAATTTATCAATAAATCGACAATTTTTTGTCGTTTTTGTTTCTTCTAATTTTTTACTAATAAACTTATTTAACGTAGCTAAACATGAAACTATACTTCTCAAAAATATATATTTTTTGGGTAGTTGGAAATACCTCATTGGAAAGGGTAGCTTCACCCGTGCTAGTAGCCCACATTCCACACTCGTCAAAGATCCTATATATAAGAAGAAAAAACAAAAATCACTAAGGCTAAAAAAATTCATTGAACGTTTTAAAAGTTTTTTACTAAAATAATTTTGACATTAAATATTTTCACACCTACTTATGTCAATACTCATTACATTTGTAATAAAAATAAAAGAATATAAAAAGATATTTAAACAATAAATACATCTTAAAATTTATAACATTATTTTATATACCAAAATTTTCTCCAAAAAAATTCTTATATAAAAAACAGGAGGGTAATATAATTTTGAAGTGTTTTAGATATATAAAAATATCTATAATCACCAAATATCGATGATTATATATATATATTCTAAAAACTTTTGTTAATGAAAAAAATAGACATTGTAACTCTTCCACTCTATGATCGGTTTCCACGATAAAATCACTAAAACAGTGACTTCAAGCATCAATGAAAAATAAAAAATTTATTTTATCAAAAACATTATGTATTCCGTAGTGAAATTTATTTAAAAGAAAAAATAAAAATGGTTGGTAACTAGTGACGACTTGGGCACAGGGATGAGTGATGAGAAGTAAGAAGGGTGGGTCCAACCTGAAAAGGCGTATCTAGTCCACACGTATAATCCAACGGGTCAAATTGAATAAGACTCGTGTCCCTCTCTATAAATTCAGTTAGGATCCCAACTTGAATTCTCCATTGCAATTTGCAACTTCAACACATCAAACTCAAAGCTCTTATCATAAACAACAACAATGCTATCTCTAAAAGTTGTCCTCTTTTCCACTGCCGTTATTTTAACGGCGTTAGGATTGAAAGCATCTCTAATTCCATTGGTTACCACACATCTCCATCTCATATGGAACTTCTTCCTCTTGTGCTTCACTCCTCCATACCTCTTCGTTACCGTCAACGCCATCATCATCTCCATCCTCGCTTCCTCCAGGTTCCACCAATCCCAATCCCAATCCCAACTCACTCCTCCCCCTCTTCTTCTCGTCAACAACCTCCTCCCTACGGATTCACCCACGCCTATACTACAACAAACTCCACAAATTCATAAACCTCTCCCTTCTACTAGGTTCACTCACCGGAAACCTCTTAAATCCAATCCTGAAGGTATATATCTAATATTTTCCTTTACTTTTTATAAAATAACAATTACTTATATAAACAAATAAGACTTTCTTTTTCATGCACTGTAATTTTATTTCTAAATCAGTATTTAACTTTAAATGATGAAAGTAAATGCACCAGGATTATTTTAATAAAAAACTGAGAAAATAAGGGAAGAAACGGCGAGTACAGTCATGACGTTTACTTTGTTGTAGGTGGGAAGGCGTTGAGGGTGGCCAAGCAAAAACGGCACGAGACGTTGGAGAACACGTGGAAAACGATAACGGAGGGTCGGTCCATACCGTTGAGCAGACACATCAAGAAGTGTGACACGTGGCATAACCGTTACGACGCGAGCCCGCATGAAACGGAAGATTCCAGCGTTAGCATCAGCGAATTCAACTTGAACAAGACATGGAAGCTGAGAAAAGAACCGTCGCTGAGTCAAGACGAGTTGAATAAACGCGTCGAAGCGTTCATACGCAAGTTCAACCACCAAATGAGGTTGCAAAGACAAGAATCATTAAATCATCACTACATGCATGCCCATGATTAACCGTGATACCAACATGTGTAAATTTTTTAACAGTATATATTGGACTAGTGAGTAATTAGTTAGGGTATTTACATCATATTATATGTTGGTAGTAGTATTTTATTTTTTTGTGCATGTTAGTTAAGGTAGAATTATAGTCATAGTCATGTTTTTTGTCCTCTGATCCACGTGTGATAAACGTGAATCAAGTTCCAGCATGTATTTAGTAAAGTAACATACACAGTCACTCAAATTCTTGGGGACTTTATTGGTTTCAGATAGGGTCTAATGCACGTAGTTAGTGTGTTGTGACGTGTGAGTGTTGTAAATCATGGGATATTCAGTTCAAATGTTTTTTACTCAATTAGGTTCACAAAAAATATAGTTCGTTTTATATTCACAGCAAGCATAAGCATTGTTCCACACACACAAATCCCATTTGAACTTTGTATCACCTATGAGGTCAGATAGGTCAGATTCTTAAAGAATACTTCATCCTCCCCAGATAAGACATGAAGAATCCAACATCATTGAATTTTTACGAGTGGAATATAATAAGTTCTCAAGATTTGTTTAAGTAATAAAATTAAGCACCAGTTCAACTCAGGCTGTTCATAATTCTCAAACAATACGATATGATTTTCCAAATGCAGAAAAATGAATAACAGAGCGGACAACTTTCATTCCGTAGAACCTTAACATGTTTGCGCATGTCTTTTATGTAATAACTACCAAATCTAACATATCTTCTGTGCTTGTTTTCTCACAACATCAACATACTAGAAAACTCCTCTCGACGCACAAATATTTTGCTGCAACATCATGGCACGAAGCTGACGAGCGAAAGGAATAGACGTGCAACTTAGGAACTAGTACAATTTACTGTAAGATGTACAGGTTAAAATACAGTAAAACCAACTCTGGTTAGATTGATGGTACACAATACAAATCATCAAAATTTGATTTCATGCTATAAAAAATTCTAACTGGAATACTATGACTCAACATTTAATTTCGTTTCAGCTTCTTAATTCTCTCAAGGGCACCGAGCCGATTTTCATTGTCTTTTTCTTTTGCACCACCATCTACTTCTCCATTATTTTCAATCTCGTCTCTCTTTCTAATCAAACCACCAAAAACAGCAGAAGGAACATCTTTTTGTGCAATCTCAATATCATCATCATCAGAGTCATTTTCTTCTGGTAACTCAATTTCTTCATTATTTGTATTAGTTTTTATCCCTCCATCGGATTGTGATTCAACTCCAGCACTCACAAACCCAACTTTTCTTTCTTTTGTCACCGATTTGTCAGCTGCTGGGGCTAATTGCCTTTCTAAAGCAGCCATTTCGTCCTCAGCGATCCCAGCCTCTTTTAATTTCTCTTTGGCTTCATCAAGATTCACAGTTTGATCCTTCTGCATCAGATATTCCGGCAGTATAAAATGTGTCTGTAAAAACAATAAAACTAAGATCAGAATAAATGCAAAATAAAACAAGGATAAGCCTCAGGAAGTGAAAATTGAAAATTAAATTAACCTGGCTGTAGCTTGCAGAGACACTTCGTTTAATTCGAAGCATTTCCCTAAAGGTGTCCTCATTTCCATGCTGAACTTCAAATTCGTGCCACTTATTCCAAAAGTCTGGATCAGACCGTGGATCAGCAAACTTAGACGCAAATACATATATTCCACGAGCACGTTCAATTTCTCCCAAGCTTCTTTCCAGCTCAGCATACTTCAAACACATAGTTTTGACATCCTTATCTGGAAGACCAGATTCAATTGCCTGCTCATAGATCTCACGTGTTTTGGGTACACCGAATATCTCAGCTGCACGAGCAATATATATTTCATACATGCTTAACTTCTCATTGTTGGGCACAGCTTTGGTTGCTTGATCATAAACCTTCATAGCTCGCTTTGCTAGTCCATAGTCCTCCTCCAGCTTAGCATATTGCAGATAGAGAGGTTTCACTTGATCAGCAGGAGCCTGTTTTGGCAAGTATGACCCAAAGAACAAGGGTATTAGCATTATAATACATTATTAGCATCCAAATTCAAGTGTTACAAGACACAAGCAAACACATTATCAGACGGTTGAACATCATCATATACAACAATGACCTAAGGAAAATAATAGTTACGACAAACTAGATGCTTTTTTATTGCATTACAAGTTCATTGCCGTATAATTGCTTGATATCTAGTTCATTACATTTTGCAAATAGCCATACCAAAATACTTACTACTTTATTGAATACAAAAATAGGTACAGCACTTATTTCCCAGACATAGCAAAGGTTAACCAATGTGAAACGATATTACTTCTGACTTTGATGCCTCTAACTTGCTTATAATTGTGCAGAGAATGTAAAGATATATTTTATATTACACTCTGGAATTACCAAAAGCAGAAGAGGACAATACGTTGGTGATTGTAGAGAGACAATTGCTATCCAAATTATGTGGATATTTATAGCTTTGGCTAATACCTTCCCAGTCAAAGAAGTTGCACGTTTATTCATCAGTGAAGTGGTTAGGCTGCATGGGTTTTCACTATTATGGTCACTGACAGAGGCAGGTTATTCCACAGCCAATGAAAGGGCTGTTATGGTTCAAAAAGAAAAGGAAAACCAAACTGAAATGAACTGTTTGTGTTTTATCCTGAACCCAACTGAACTGTCTTCACTGGGTTCGTATATTTCCAAACCCAAGCGTTTCTAAAACTAAAGAACCAAACCATTTCTAAAGCGAAAGAACCAAACTGCTTGTATATGCTGAATTGAACCTAAACTCTATGGAAACTACAGGCCAGACCTGAAAGTAAACAAACTTTTGAAGAACCTCTGCACAGTCCAGTAATTAATATGCAAGTGCAAGCTTTGAATAAAAAAACCCAACAATTAAAAATCATCTTTATTGTGTCAAACCACAAGGAAGGAGATTATGAATCTCCAAGGATATTAGTATACTGTGTTATAAATTATAATAACTTGATATTAAAGGTAGCAGTTTAATTGTTCATTACTTTAGAGTGGTATTTTGTCAGTACTTTATGATCAATATTCTCAAGCTCAGTTTCTTAATTCCTTTTTTAGGTGTTATACAGGGTAAGATGTACAGAGTTATGGATTGGGTAAAAGGGCATCCTAGTGGGTGAGGTTCCTATATTGAACTTTGCTGGCCAGCATGTCGCAGATGCAATAAGCATTTCCCGTATAGCCTTTATTTGCCTCATACAGCTTCAGAATGACAACACACCATCTCAATATAAACACTTAATCACATCAACAAAAATAAGATCCCAGAAAGAAAACATGGTCCCAATTCAAGAGGAAGCAACACAGCAAGCATATTCTACCAAAAAATATTGACATCAACATGAAAGAAAAAACAAAGCAAGCAGTCCTGTTATGAAAAAGATCATCTAACAGAGATCTATAAAGAACAACAAAGGCATGAAATCTCAAAGGGTCTTCAATGCAATCTAGAATTAAAGCTCAAATCACACAGCAGAATTGAAGGAAAAATTATGGCATCTATTCAACTATCTCAATGATGCCTAACACATCCAAAATATTCTGTTGAATTTTATGAACAGGAGAATAAAAAAGCCTTCATATCAGCATTAATCTACATCAACTCATCCAATCCAATCATCATCTTATGTAAAATTAAGAATTGTTTTACAGGTTCAATTGAGTAGTGCAAACTACAACCATACAAAAGATAAAATTACAGATATAATAATGCAGAAAATTGCTGGTTGGTCATTTGAAAAATATTACAGGAATAAAAAAGATGTGTCTATATCTTACACACAAGTAATCCAGAAAGAAAAGTACATACCGTTTCAACTGCATTCTCAAACAGCTCTCTTGCTCTCTCCAACTTTGTCTTTCCATATCTCTTCACAAATTTAGACAGGTATGTGACCCAGATGTCTTTAACATGTGGGTACTTAAATATCTTAACTCCTCTTTCATAAACCTTAAAAGCATCTTCAAAGTATTTGTGTTCCTACATAAATCAAAATCAATTAACAATATGTGGATGAGCGAAACCCAGCAAAAGTAAAATCCAAAAGAGATATTGTACTAAAATCAATTAACAATATGTGAATGTTGCTTCATACCTCCAAAAAGTATGCATAATTGATTATTACTTGTGGCGTGGCTATTCGTAAATCCAAAATCCGTTCATAAACTGCCCGGGTAGACTCCAAATTACCTAGACTTTCCTCCAAATCAACATAAAAGGTCCATAATCTCAAAGATTTATGCAGCTTCATCTGAACCGGTTGATTCCCATCAGCAGCCACTGAAAGTAACGCAGAATATAAAATGCAATAGTTAGTTAACTCCCCCCAGCAAACACACAAAAAAAAAAAAGTACAGCTTATTATGAAAAATAAAATGGGAAACAAGTCAAACTAAGAATACCTTTTCGTTTGACCTCAACTGATGGCTCTGCCGTAGCCCGCCTCATAAGCTCGAGTGCTCCTTTGAAATTCTTATGTTTCAACTCTAACTCGGCCCACTCACACCAGACACTAGCAAGATTATCCACAGTTTTGTAGTTCACCTGCACTGCCTTGTCAAAAATGACGCGAGCATTGGCAAGATCTTTGTGCTGCTCGTAAAGCTTGGCAAAAGCCACCCATAACGTGTGAGGTTTTCCCACCGCCTTCATGGGATCAACAGTCCTCACAGCCTCTGTGTAAGTGAGTATCTGCTTAGTGGGATTACCCTCAAAAAGCTTCACCCTCCTGTGCCACTGTTCCACATTATGAGGATTTTGACGCAAAAGCACACTATTAGCCAATTCAGGTCTCCTCTCCATGAGGTAGTCAAACCGAGCCAATCTCAAGTCAATGTCATTTTTATCATTCAGCCAAAATCCTAGTAGAATCTTCTTCTCAAAGTCCTCATACTTAAAACGAATATCATCATCTTCTTCATCGTCCTCGTCCTTCACCCCATCTTCATTTTGTTCATCTTCTTCATCACTCAAACCCATATCCTCCATCTTATAAGCAAGCATGCTCTCTTCAAATTGCGAGTACGAATCAAATATGACACTGAAATCTCTTACAGTAATAACAGTAGACATACCCTCCTCAAACACATCCCTAGCCTTCTCATGCAAACCCCTCCTAATGTAATACTCAGCAAGTGAAGTCCACAACCGACCAACCTCATCAGAAAACTTCCTTATCCCACCCCTAATAATAGCATCCACATTCAACCCAGACACATCATTGGCATGCCTAGTCAACAAATCACATAACTCCAACCAAAGCCTATGCTTTGTTTTTCCCTTTATTGAATAAAATTTATCGTCATTCAAAACAGAAGCTAACCTCTCAGCAGACTCTTGCCAAAGACTTGAATTAATTAAAAACTCGATAAAATCCTCAATATGAGAAGGGTCATATTGCAAATACCTGCGATAAACCCTAAGAGAGGTTTCAATTGGGATACCCTTCTGACTAACAAAAAATAGATAATGTTCCCAAATTCGATCATGCTGAGTAACAGGAAGTGCACAGAGTGCTCTATCGAACGTCCTTCGCGTTCGAGTAACGAGCTTCTGATGAGTCAGGGTTTGGAGATACATGATCCAAATACGAGGCATTTTGTGCATAGTAACAAGGGCACGTTCGAATGTGTTGTTTAGGGTTTCGTATTGAGAGTGAGTAACAGGGAGGCTACGAACGATTTCGAGACGTTCACGGAGGTAAGCGTACCAAAGCTTGTAGCTTCCAGGAAGAGCTTTTAGGGCACGTTCGTAGATGACGAAGCGTTTCTTGAAAGGTGAATCTGAACGAGCGATAAGGTAACGCCACCATAGTTTGAGACTGAAAGGGTTACGAAGTAACTCTTCTTCGTAAACTAGGTCGTCTTCTGATGGATATAGTTCTTGTGAAATTGACATTTTGATAAATTGATTGATTTCAGAAGAAGTAAAAACCCTAACCCCTTCAATTAATCCCACAATTTGAATGGAATTTCAGAATCACGCTGCCATGGAGGTAGTCATAAAGTGAGGCTGAGGGCAGAGAAGTTGAAAGAACCCTAACGCAGCGAGTGGCGGTTTGCGGTTAGACGGTGGTGAGGGTTGGGTGTGGGAGGTTGGACGGCGGCGAGGTTGTATGGGTGTTGAAGGGAAGGAAGTAGATCCTAATTCCTATGGGGTTTTTTCTTTTTTGAAATGAAAATCACAATCTCAATAATATTATTACTTTTTTGTCTTTTTGACAGATCCATAATATATCTATATATTTCGTTTTTTTATTTTATGAATCTTAATGTATTTCTTATTGATATACTTTTTCTATATAAATAAAAATTAAGGTAGCGAAGAAACTTTTTATTCCACAAGCAATGCGATATGAGTGATTAATATTTAAAAAAATGTTAAGAGAAAATAAGATATTGTGTTTCGTTTGTACTAGATCTAGTATTCCCTTAAATTGTTTATTTATTTTTTTAGCAAAAATAAAGTGCAAATGTAATTTTATATTTCATCAACAATTATGTTGAGACATACTAAAACTCATATTTTTAATCATCTCAAGAAAATTAAGTCATATTTTTATAATATACTAAGGAAAAAGTTTATATTCCTAAAAGTTAGATAAAATTTAACCACCAAATTGTCTCATATTTTTAAGGATATTTTAAAATGTGTAATATAACATGATAACACTGTATTTTCTTATTTTATATATCATACTGAAATTTATGGCTCTTGGATAGAATATGATGTGAATGTTGAAAAATATGACGATAGTTGTTCCTAACTTCTCGTCAGAGGTGATGCACATGCATACACTCCGATAATCAAATAAGTTTTTGTCAAATAATAAGAGGTTTTTTTAAGGTTAGAATTTCAGTTATGATCTCAAGTGTCCTTATTATATATTAGATTCTTTTAGAGTTTCTAAAAGTTTTTCGTTATGTTCGTCAGAAAAATCATTCATCACTTTCAGACCACTCTCTTATGTGGGACACATGTGCTTCAAACCATAATATGATCACCATCTTGTGGTTGTAATCGTGGCTGGACCGCCATCAAGTGGCTCAAAATGCAGACATTGGTGAGTTGTTGTGGTATATCGTTATTGAATTTTCTTATCAACCATCTAATTATTATGATTGAAGATCCATGTGAGTCACTATAGATGACAACTTCATACTCCTTCGAAGAAAGGAGTACACCCTAATTCCTAGAAGCTTATGTATCATTATTGATCAAATCGGTTAAATTCGAGGTGGTTCATTTCTTAATTAAATTTAGACTATGATATCCTAAATATGATCCATTACAGATAACGACGTAATATTGCTAGTATATATTTATTAAACTTTTTACTTTATAATGTTAAACGAGTATATTAATTTTTCTAATTTTTGTAATTATTTTTTATAATAACGACAATATTTATGTCGTTCAATGTATATGTGGCATTAGCTTACTAGCTTTATAGATTTTTGTCACTTTTTTCATTAATGAACAAAAGTGTAAGGATCAAATTATTAAAAAGAAAAAGATAATAATAATAATAATAATAATAATAATAATAATAATAATAATATTAATAATAATAATAAAAACAAGTCATGAAACCTAAAGTGACTACAATGGTGAATTTAGGTTTTGATAAGTGTTATTGGTGTATTTATTAAGAAATTAATTATAAAAAGATATATCCTAACTATTGTCTCAAAGCATTTGTTAATATACGAAATGTGGAAATAAATGTTGAAAATAATGTATACACTTTTTCTGGGTAATCAGAGAAAACCCGCACTATCATCCGTTTCATAGTGAATGTAAAATTTAAGTCTTTATCTTTGTCCGTAACGGAGTTCGAATTTTCCCGTACCTGCACTCACTCATATAAATAAGATTATAAATTTAAAAATCATATATATTATAATTAATATAATTAAATAATAACTAAATTAAAAAATATTTTTTATAGAGATAAAATTATAATTTTTAATATTTAAAAAAATATTAAGTATATTTAATATGTATATGTATGTATGTAAATTTCTAAAAATTGCAACAATATTAGTTGTGGGCGCGAGTTTGAATGCGGGTGTTGAGTGAATATCACTGCCCAAATCCGTCTCCGCCGCCGAATTTAAATTTCGAGAAAAATTTACATCCGCATTCAATTAAAACAGATTTTCTTTGTCTAAATCAAGCAAGTTTGAATGTGTATTGGCGGGTGTGGATTTTATTGTCAACACTAATTTTATATCGACCTTTTTCACATAAAGTTTCCTTATGTTTTTGTAATAATTATTAACAAGTGTCTCCATAACACGTAATGTATGATTTTTATAAAACAATTGAATTAAAAATATATTCAAAATTGTGTCTTTAATTTTTTAAAGTTTAAAATATATTTTATTAATGTAAAACCTCTAATTTTATATTCCTAAACAAATGTTCTAAGATCACTTCTCATAACTACTTTTTTTAGAATCATATATATATGAATGAATATAATTTAAATCCAAAAAGATAATAATTAAGGTTTTACAAAACAGTTTCGGATCGGGAAAACTACCACGGCCAAAAAAGTTATTATAGTGATCTATACTATTTTTTTTCCGTTTTAAAGTCGTGAGGAAAAATCACAGAAAGGCCCGCAATGCCTGCAACGAAACCCCGTTATGAAAATTTTGATTTTTAAGTAGTTAAAAAACACATTTTTAAATTGTATCCAAACATTATCTTATTCTCTTAATTTTCTAATTACGATCTCTTCTCATGTTTCAATCAAAATTATATATCATACGGTAGTAATAATTTAAAAAACATTTATACAATATTAAAGTTAATTTACACGGCCACATCTATAATAATAAAAATTGCAAAATTTAGAATGCAACATCAAAGGCAAACACAACCACTATTTAAACTTTGGTAAGAATGAATGTAATGAATATAAAAATAGAAAGGAGTGAAAGTGAATTTGAATTATGTTTGAAAGAGGAATTGGTGTGGGAAAGAGAGATGAGATTAATAATTAAAAAAAGAGAAAAGAGAAAAGAGAAAAGAGAAGATGAAGGAAATGGTAGCTAGCTTTTTCAACTGCTACACGTCGATGCCGTAAGCAGCAATAATAATATCAAGTCGGCCACACGCAACCGTTCTCTTCTCTCTTCTCTCTCTCTCTCTCTTGTTATTGTTATTGTTATTGCATTCCATTTAGCAGCAGTATCTAACATCTAACTACTACTCATCATTATTTCAATTCATAATTATGCTTTCATTTCATTTCATGCCTTCTTCATCATTCATTTCTTTCTTTCCTTTGTCTCTCCCTCTTTTTTCATTCCATGCTGCAAAAATGACAAAAAGAAAAACATCATTAATTAAATTTGTTGATTAGAGAAAACCCAGAATGGCCAATCCTTATTACTGTGTTTCTCTGACAAAAAGTTTGCATTTTTAAACGTTTTCTTCTGTTGGGTCTTTATTATGTAATGTAACTAACCACCCTTTCTTTTTCTTCTTCTTCTCCTTCTTCATTAATGCCTTATGTTATTATGTTAGATCCATTTTGTTTTTGATACACATGATGTGATCAGTGATCTATCTATCTTTCTTTCTTTCTTTGTTCTGTTCTGTTCTTTCTCTATGCGCGTGTCCCATACTCTTCTCCATTAATCCTCACTCACAGTATTGTGTAACAAGTAATTAACAACAATGTCAATATCATTCATTGAGGTTAAGCTTTGCAAACACAAACTAGCACCAGAGAGGAATGTATGTATGTGACATAACTTTGCTCAACTCTGAGTCTGCCATTGTCTTCTTAATGAGGACTCTCAACATGGTTGCTATATGGAAGATCAGGTTCTTCTCCCTTTGCTTTCTAACTTCTCTATGCTTCTTTCAATAAATATAATTCACCATTTTGTCATGTCACAAGATTTTGAGGGGAAAACCAAAATGGTGGAATGGATTGGATTGCAAGCTGCTGATGAGTTGACAGAACAGCAGTGCTAGCTGGTACATGATTGAGTGAGGGTATGTTTGTAAATACACTTGTTTGTGTTTTTCCTGGTTTCTTTCATTTTTTTATTTTATTTTAAAATTGGCTATTTTTTTGGGTTAATATTTGGTGACAGTTTGTATTTAAGCAGAATATTACAAATTAGTACTACAAATTTTTGTGTGTGTGTGTGGTTGATCATGAATGATTTTTTACTTTGTTGCAAGGATGAGGTATGAGACTATGAGCTATCTGAGAATTTCTTGCTAATGTTGTTTGGTTAAGTTTCTTTGTACTTTTTTGTCATGGCTGAACTTTTTACTTAAACTAGACTTTGTACTTGTTTGTCTTTTCTTTAATTAATGAGCTAGCTTCATCATTTCCAACTTGTGACTCAATCTATAATAGTTGTCATCATGAATTTAGTGTGGAAATTACCAAACCCTCTAACTCATTGGCCATGCAATGATTGGTTTGATACATTACTAGGTTTTACAAAGACGAGGTGCAAGGTTAGGCTTTGAGATGTTTCAATTCGTTCAGATGTGACACAATTTTGACTTAATTATTTTTTGTGAACACAATTACAACTTAATTATTATTAGGCCAAGCATATATACCAATACAACTAAAAATTGTGCACTAGTACACAAATGAACTAGTACACAAATGATGATTAATTTTGGTTGTCTCTACTTTGTTTCGGTTATGCCACTACAATAACTATTTTTAGGATGTATCGTTCTATCTATGTACCACTTTGCTCTGTGTCTTGTAGATCGTTGTTTCACCACCACTATATTCACTATTCTTTTTTTTAGGAACACTGTTCTAAGATGTATTGATCTACCTATCATTTGCTTTGTGTCGTGTGCAATCAGTCACAATATTATGCTCTAATTTTCTTCTCTTATTTTGGATAATCTCTCTACTATTTGTATGAAATTTATTTTGTTTATATATGTTTCGACCAATCGGCAACATAACAAGATTGATTGTATAGAGTGTTATGTCAATTTGTTATGTTGTCATAACTTTAATTTCCAACAATTTTTATAACGATGCACAAACATTTAAAGTTGTCGTCACCTAGTTATTATTTTAGTTTTATGGCTTTCAAAATGTTTTAATTTAATAATATACAATACAATTATACATAATGTTTAGATTTTATCAAAATTTCGAGTTGATTTGATTTCGGTTAGATCACTAACGTCATACCAAAACATTAGATATAGCTTAATAGCATGTTCGATAACATGATGTGAGACAGTAAATGTGTGGGTGATGAGTAAACTACTAGTTGTAGCTTTTGTTTGGATGTATCTTTCTACCGTAGAAATTGATATTTTCAAACACATGTTCCATATGACATGCTACATATCCTATTAATAGTTACAAGTGAAGTTTTGATTCAAGGGTGTAACATTTATAAATATAAATGACTAAGTTGATAAAAATAAAATTAAAAGGATTAAATTGAAAAATAAATTAAGATAAATGATGAGAAATGCAAAATTTTCACAATATACAGTGATACTAATTTTTATTTGTAACTATGTTATAGATACAAAACTGTCTATGACATTCATTTAATATAAGCCGTATTAAAAATGTGTCATATTCATTTATTTATCAGCGTAGTTTGATTTTCTTGGAGTCTCATCTTTTAAGATATTGCATATCAAAGTTATTCTACCATTGTCAGTAAACATGCATGAACAATAAAAAAAGAGAAAAGAAAAAGAAAATAAAAGCTGATCAAGATTACAGAAATCTTGTGTCAACTTGCTATTACAATGTTGTCATTGTCATGTTTGAACTTGTTCTCTCTTGCTATTACAGTTCCATGGAAATCCAAAAACAAAAACAAAAAGTCAGAATAACATGGTTCTATATATGGATTCTATAGCTTCTTGAACAAAAACTCTTTTTAATATTCTTTCTTCAATGATGAACTTGACCCTTTTTTTCTTTCTAAAGTATCAAGTGAGGTAGAATTGACATCAAAAATGGAAACAGAATCACAATAACGAGAACAATACCAAGAAGTATTGCATAACAAGTCCATTTCCTTGAATCCTTTTGATGCTCTCTTGCCTCATGAAGTTGTTCTGTTCCTCTTCTAACAAAAGAACTAGCATGTGCAACATGACTCTCTATGTTGTTCAATTGTTGTCCTTGTGACTCAACAAGTGCTGCCATATCCAAAAAAACTTGATGCAACTCAATCAAATTCTTCTCTATTTCCTTAACAGCATCATGTCTTTCTTGTATCTCAGAAATAGTGTCCATAATTTGACCCCTCCCTTGTTCTTGAATAGCCCTTTGCATAAAAGTTTCACTTTCACCACTTGATATCAAATTCTCAATAGTATCTTCATCAGCTTTCTCGCCTGTTATTGTAAAATACCTTCTTTCAATTGTTTCTTTATACTCTTGTTGCATTCTAGCTCTTAAACCTTGAAAATCATCCATCATGTCTTTGAGTTTCTTTCCCAAGCCACTAACCACTGAAGTTCTTGTTCTATCAGCTGATGAACCTGGACCACAACCTGGAAGGTTTCTATTGGCTGCATTGGAACGTTCTAATGCTTCTAGCTTACCTTTTATGATTTTAACTCTTTTAAGAACCTGTTCAACATCTTTATCCATTCTTGCTCTAAGATCTTTCATTGTTTTAGCATTATGGACAATTTTGCTTTCTTCATTAGACTCTTGCAATTTTCTATAAAGCTTCTCAACTAGCCTCATGTCTTCTTTCACATTCTCAACATCTTCAAAGAATTTATCAAGGTTGATACTTTCTTTTCCTGCTTCTACATCATCAATGTAGGCTTGCTCTTTCAAGTCACTGTATTTCTTAAAGGAGCTTGAGAATAAGTCATTCATTTTTGCAGATTTTTTTTATGAACAATAACTAACACTGTTATTTTTGTCTCCTTTTGATTGGTTTCTTGTGTAACTTGTGAATCAAGTAACAGAAACCTTTACAAGAGAATAATAGATGATGGTTTGATCATGTAACACATTAATTCTCTGTGTTTTTCCTTCTTCAATGTGTCCTCATCCACTTTTGGATATGATCAATATTCTACAAATGGAGAGGAAACAAGAAGGTGACAAAAGGAAAAAGTAACCAAATTGTCACCAACAAAAGGGTATGAGGCAAAAATGTTGTTTTTCTTCTTGGGGTGGATGTATTAGAGGTTCATGGTTAATGTGAAATGGGGACCAGACAAATTAACTAGATACTAATCAAAGAAAGGTGTTTAGATGTTGGATATACCAAAGGTTACTCCTATATGAACAAGTGGCAGTGCTGTTTTTTTTTTTCTTTCTTCAAATCTATAATAACCTATAAATGACTTGGTCATTTTTTTTTCTGTCCTCTCAGCCAACTTGGTCTTTTTTTAGAGGTACTTTTGAGCCGAAATTAAATTTTGTATAAATAGTACATCCCTTAATAAATTCTCTTACCCTTGATAAACGTTCTCATTTTGCATTGTTGACTCAATATTACTACATCCATATATTTATATTTTTTCTTTTTTAGCAAAAACAATGGAACATATCTTAAACTTAATAAAAAAACTAATAAATAGTCTTTTAAATCTTAGTTCAACTCATAAATGTCGATAGTATTATATTTGACGTCTTATCATAAAATCTCATAGTTGTGTGAATTAATTATGGTAGAATTTACTTTCTTCTAAAATAAATAAATAAACTTGTAAACAAATTTTATGATTTTATTATTATTCAAAAAATCTCATGGGCAGTGAGTTACAATGATACAATTATATAGGTAGTAAAATTATTAGAAAATATTACAATGTGCATAGCGGGATGTAAATGTAAAAAAGACCACGATGTGAACATTTTTAATAAGACTTAAAAAGACTGAACCGAAAGAAGAAAATAAATATAAGACCTAAACAATATGATAAATAATGTTGTCCCATCTTTATTAGATATAATCAAAATAAATATATATATTCAAAGTATATCCCTCCAATTTTTCTCTCAAAATAAATTTTAAATGGAGGAAAGTAATCATACATACAACTTGACAATAGAAGAAGTAAGTTTCTCTTAAAAATTAGCAATAAATTTCAGCTATCATTGGTGCAAAAGTTGTTTGCCTAAATATAGGAAAAATTCCACTTTTAATTAAGAGAAACAGCAAACATGACTTAAATTTTACTAGGAACATTTCAAGGGTTAAAAATCAATTGGGAGAACAAATTAAGCATAGTTACATTTTCAATGTTTTCCAAATCAGGTGGCATGGTGAGCTCTCAAAAAGAAACTAAATGGCTTCAACCTACAACCTAATTCATCTGCATTCCATAAATTTCCCTA
>NC_021160.2:1920348-1964085 GCF_000331145.2 Cicer arietinum | reverse complement strand
TTCCCTACATAAATAATCACTATCACGTCCACTTATATTACCAGAATATTTTAGTTTGCTTTTTCACCAATTTCCCTTTTTTTCCTACCCCTCTTTATGTACAAACATGAAAAATAAGACGCCAAAGTGGATGAATTACAGAAAAATATTTCCCCACTTCGATAAGCTTTGCAAGAACACGTCGATTACGCTAGCGCAAATACGATTTTCACACATTCATAGACAAAGATTGATCATGTTCCTTATTAGCATTATGACTACTGCTACCATGAGTAATAACACCGTTGCTAAGTTTCTCTTCCCTCACTCCATCTGCTACCTGTTGTGACTGACTTCCTGATGAATCACCTGTACTAGAGTTCAACACATTCTGCTGCTGCTTGATATACATCTCAGTAGCATCATGGAGTAGTTTCATCACACCACCAGAATCTGAACCTGGTGATAATTCTTCTTCTCGCTCCGGCTGGATATTGAGGTCGATCTGGCCTTTGAATGGAGACACAGATGATTTTATCCTGTGAGGATCATCATCAGAACCATCATTACCCTCCTTGTTCTGGTTTGGGCTACTATCGCCTGTATTACTATTATGCAAGGAATCGTCATCAAGCAAAATTTCAGATGAAGGCAATTGCTGGGAATGCTGTTGCTGCTGCTTTTTACGTGTTGTTTCTGCTTCTCTTTCAGATTGTTTCTTCTCACGTCGTAACATAAGGGTACGGAAACGACGTTTCACCGTTAGACAGACATTACATGTGCATGTCTGCTTATGCTTGGGGCCCTTTCCGCTGGGAGGCTGGATGCACACAATGCAAGAGCAGCCAGGTCTATGTCGTGGGTGTTTAGTCGTGGCCTGGGAAGATGTCGGGAGAGCCTCACCTTCCCCCAGGATAGCTAGATTTGCAAGGGTATCAAGTCCCTCCAAAGCATCGGCATTATCGGGGTCCAACTTAGCAGCCTTCATTTTCTTGGAAACAGCTGCCAAAAAAATGCAATCAACAAGTAGTTTTCATACACTTGTAAGGAATCTGAGACATTTGTTCAAGGAAAGGAATAAAACAATTCAAACCTGAATTACAAGGGGGTAACAAATTCTCAAGTTGTTCAGCTGTAAGCTCTTGTGCAGCTGAACAAGAAGATCTGGCAGCAAAGAGGATTTACAAATAAAAATAAAACACCATCGTATCGGTTACATATTTAAATAGGTTCATGATGTACTTTTTGCAAATAAGCATGGAATAAGTTAACAGGAAGAGCATGAAAATTTACAATGTATCATGACATGATGCATGGGTTGGTACAGTCAAATTCTCAAAAACTTATTCCATTTCTTATATTTTCTCACCACCAATCGCATCCTATATATGGAAGGATATGTTAACTAGAAAATGAATCACTCTCATACCTTTCTGGATCCCATAAATTATCAGAACACGTCCATTTTGATGGAAGAAGCGCACATGCTGGCAATTTGCGCCACTTCAGACAATCTTCACATTGAGCCCACTGAATCCTTTCACTGGAAAATAAAGTACATAGCTAGAATTTATTTACTTAGTTAATTACAAAAAATAAATCAGCCAGTCTAAATCAGAAATTAATTAAATTATATATGTATGTGCGTGCATAAATCATGTCTTTCTTAGAAATTACATGATAAAACATGCACAACAATAAAAAAAAACATACATAACATTCCTTCATAAACATTCAAAATTCAATGCTAATCTCCAGGTGAGAGCAACAACACAAACAAATCCAAAACATTATGGCCATTGTCGTAATCAATTTTTTTTTGAAACGGCCAAACTGTTGTCGTAATCAATTATGATGATCTTAGGTTTTCAGTAGGCATGTTACGCATACAAAAGACCAAATGTGTAAAAATTAAAATCGACCAACACAATTTGATCAAAACCTAATCAAGGATGAGTTATTTACCCCATATTATCACTCGTGAAAATAGTTGGCTTCCCAAGCACCGGAGCATCCTGTAAAAGCATTATCAGCATAAAGGTTTCCACAATGCAGAGCAAGTCATAAATTTTTTAATTGAATAAAACACCAAGAAAGATTACAACAAAGGCAAAATAATATCAATCCAATATTGGAAGCACAAGTCAAGTGACTTCAACAAAGAATGCATCTATGTTCACTGGCTACAGGATGGCAAGGATGAAGAATGGTTTTGGAATATGAAGATCAAGAATGCACAATCCTCAACTAAAACCAGTTGAAGAACATTCATGGTAATTGAATGCACAATGCAACTGTCCTTCATCACTTTCATTCCCTTTTTGCTCAGCCTATGACTTATGAACTTTCATAATTCTAATTACAAGTCTTATAACATGAAAGATTGACTACATTTCAACTAAGACAGCATTGGTGGAAGAACTAATTACCTGCACCATGGACACATCATAATAATAATTTGGTAAGTTTTACATAACCAAAGGATGCACAGAATTACTACCCAAAGATGAAAGCATATTAATTTTTATTACCGGTATATTCCCTTGGGTCTTGATTATAGAAAAAAAATAACTAACTTCACACTTATTAAGAAATTTAGTTAAATACAATTAATCTTCTTGATCTCATAAAAATACAAGTGCATTTCAAAGTGGCATTCATGGGAACTTGTTCCGTGAAGATAAGAGTTATTGGAAGATAACATATTACTTGAAGGGTATTTTAGGATAAACATCATTAAATAGGTAATAGTAAGTTATACTTGGTTACATTTAAGACCAAAAAAGTTGAGTACGTTTTAGAAGTCAAAAAGGGTTAACAGGTCAAAAGTTAAAACCATTTCAGAAACAAAGCAAGAGAAAATGTACCTCATATTCCTCGAACTCAAAGCCTTCAATCACCACAATGCTTGGAACATGGTTAGGAGGGGGGCGGAGCAGGCCTTGAGCTTCTTGCCATGTAATCTTAAGTTCTATTATATCCTCATTATCAAGTTTTAGACGTTTACTTTTTGAACCCAATATGTTGTTCTTTCTCTTTCTAGAGATTAAAGATTTGCTCCCTAGTGCTTCTTTTGCTATGTATCCCGACTTATCAACTTTTGACCAAGAACTAGGATCAACCAATTCAACCTAAGCGACAGATGAAAAAGGCAGCCAAGTATGAGAATACTTATATGAAAAAAGTTAGCAATTACAACGCCGTTAGTTATTTGATACTAACTTCTCCGTGTGCAGAAAATCCATTTCCAGTCTTATTGGTTTCATTATCCTGCAAAAAGAAAAAAATATGCAAACAGATGTACTTCCTCAGTAGACATTCAAAATTTCACCAAACTAAATAAAAATATATATAGTATGTATTAAATATACATTACATTCAACAAAATTAAGAAATGATTTATAAATTCATGAACTATCCTTTATTAGAAAATACCCACAACTATAATATTAGCCGCAGGACCCTACGCTGAATCCATACAGCATATGAAAATTGAAACCAGAAATTACAGAAGGGCATAACAGTCACACCATATCCAAAAAAATGTATATCAAAGCAAATGCTGATTCAGTACATATTTCCAACAAATTTCGCGCATAAATTACAGTTGAAGTTAGTTTCATTCAACCATACAAATTAACACTTATTATGTACATAACTCGGACAATTATACAATGTAGATATTACCTGATCAGATGGCATAGTACTTGTAGACTTTCTAAATCCCATAACCAACCTCCCTTCTGGCTCCAACCGACTGAATGTTACTGAGAAAATCAATTCAGGTCAGCCACAACACAAGAACACTAACTTCCAACTAAACAATCAAAACAAGATGGTGATACAACACAGTATAAAATGGGAGGGGAGAATACACGAAAGCACGTACGACATAAGGATTCAACAGGGATTATTTGAGGCGATATTTCAAGCATAATGACCTAGTAAATATTTGAATTAAGTTCAGATTTTGAATCGCTCTGAAGTAGACAGGGTTGCTAGAGATACTAAGAATATCTTTGGATTATCATACAATATGTTGATTGTTCTGATTCCTTACAAAGGGCCCGTTTAGTTTGAGTTTTTTTTTATAAAAAAACAGCTTTTAATTAAAAGATGTATCTAGAAAGTTTATAATAACTATGTGAAGTCCAGTCTGGGATCCAGTGAGAACCCAAGGCCCATTCTACTGCACAGAAAATACAAGAAATATAGGTATTACATATGCACAAATATACTTCTAATACAGGTAAAGAAATTATTGAATATTACGCTCAAATAACATATTCAGTGCTATTATTTGACATCTTTATTTCATTTTCTTCTTTCCAACCGTAAACCTATAATTCTAAACGAATGCCACAAGGAAGGTTCATCCAAATCCGACTCATGAAGCTTATTAAGTTTTCTTAGCAGGAAGGAAACAAAAAGAATGCTCTAGATCTTCCAACACATGAATTTCCTTCATGACAGTGTCTTACCTGTGTCACCTGCTTGCAACTGCATGGATTGTATGCATGGAGTTACACCCTCTAAAACATACATTCTGCTGTTGTTATTCGGCCAGAAGCGGAACTGAAATATCCATTCCTTCCCTTTTGCATCAAGGATTTTAAGTGGCAACCCTTCAGGCTGAGAAATTGGTGGGAAGTAGGTCTGTTTCATGGAACAAAATATAATGTTATAATATAACCTGTTATTAAATATTCATGAAAAAAATAAGGTGGTCATGCCATGGAAAACGTACAACAGACTATTGATAATGCCTAGTCCAACAAATCCACACAGCAATCCAAAGTAATATAACGAGTGTGTAAAGATCACATCACTATATATCATGGAAACAGTCTGATTATCCGTAGTTAATAAGATACAGTTGCAACATGCTAATGAAGGATAATACTTTCCATTTTCTTAAAGTATATGAACATTGGGAAGATTAGACGACAACACACACATCCTTCCGGTTCCAAGAAAAGAATACAAGGATAAAAAACATTAGCTCAACAAAGACTTCCAAGACATCTATTTATCCGTACAAGGTGTAGTTGGCTTTATGGATTAAACGATGCAAGAATCCCTACCAAACATTAAGTTAAAGATTGACCATATACCACTAAATCTCGCAATAATTTCACCCATAGTTTTTCTTGGTCTCCCTCAACCTCTACTGATTAGAATTTAGATCATCTAACAAACCATCTCATCAACTCTCAGTACCAATTTTTCTGCGAGTCTTCTCCGCTCATTTCAAAACCTCTTAAAGAAATAATATTATTCAATCCTCTCTCACAATCATCCCTCCAACCAACCTGGTTGAAAAAATGAGCGATGAACAATGATGAGCCCACATATAGAACCTCTAGTAATCAAGCAAGACTCTGTAAATTCATTTAAGCGTGCAATTTAGGGGATTTCTATTTGTTGTTTTCCATTCATATGATCAGTTATGGCCAATAAATGTTTCTCACATCAATGTTTTCTTGGTTCCTACTCTCTGCTGCTCCAGCGATGACAATCTTCCTGATTATTTTTAATGCAATTTAACTGTTCCTGGTTTCTACAATCTATTGAAAGTCATTACTTTCCAGAGAAATACAAGTGATAGAAGAATAACATTATCATGCCATAAGAACTTGCCACAGAAATTAGCGCCTCATTGGACGGTAAACATTAATTTACATTCCAAACTAGGAGCTTATCAGTGTACACAATTATAGGGCAAAGCAAAATATTTATGGCATGCTGGCATTAGAAAAGGCAGACAACCAATTGGTAATCACGATAAATTCAATTTACCATGGGCATAAAGCATCCACAAAACACGTACATAATCCAAAAATACTTTCCAATAAATATCTTGAAGAGAGGATCTCAAGACCAACCTCAGCACACTTTTTGGGTAGCACCAAACGCCCAATCCGCCCAGCATCACTAGCACTCAAGGTCTTTTGAAACAAGGGAGTTATTACAGAATTAGAACTTCGGTGAAGTTAAGATATTATACATTCCAAGAGCAATTTATACATAATTGAAACATAAAGTGCATTATAATAAATGTAAACCAACGTAATAATCAATGTGATTTGAAGGATACTCTATAGATATTTGTTGTAGCTCCAGATCAGTACACCTGGGCCAGTATCGTGGCAACAACTGACTTCTTCCTCGAGCATCTGCTCGAGGTCGCCCATTGCGAACATGAGCTTCACCTGATGAGTCAGGAGCTAAGTGCATAGTGCCACTATATTGCTTGCCTGGATGAGGTGGAATTGGTTGCGGATGAATTCCAGTTACCCCAATTTGACCATTTCTTTCATTTGGGGATGAATAAGTTACAGATAAACCAAATGGTTGAGAAGATGAATCTTCCTTCAGAGAATGAGGTTGTTGGCACATATTAAAACACGGTCCTGATTTGTCCTCATTCCTCATTCCTACAATAAACCAAAGAATCCGGTTATGTAACCATCTCCTTGTTTTTAATAGATTCATCTACCTCCTAAATCTGATAACTGAAAAAGAAAACAGTCAAAAGTAGGTCAAAGCCTGCATTACCATTCATAAGAACCATTTCCCTTGAACCAAGTTTGACGTTCCAATTAGCTGGTATTCCAGACAAATCCTCATTTTTCTTTTCCAAGGATGAGGCGGGTAACCTTTCATTGCCATAAATTTTGTCAAAGTTATTTGATAATTCAACTAGAGAGTGCCCATCTGGAGGCAGGTCAGATGAAGAAGCTGGATTGAACAAACTGGGTGCTTGCTTCCAAGGTACAGGTCCTGATCCAGCTAACTGACTCCAATTTTTGGCAGATAAGTCTCTAAGTCTCTCCGATAAACGATTTTGAAGAGAAAAAGATTGTGACCACGGCAGGTTAGATGGCTGAGATACAAATAACAGATAAAGAGCATAGTCACTACGCCAGAAATGTTGCATCCAACCAGGATTCAATAACAAGATATCATACAATCATGCCACAACCAAAAATTACAAGTCATTTGCTTGTTCGTGATTTAAAGATATAAGCCAAAAATGACAAGGGGGTTTACAAGAGCAACTAAGAGGGAAAGAAGATTTTTAGACCTTGGGCAATAAAACAAATGCAAGCCCAGACTGGATTGATATCTAGAAAGTTAGACAAACCCAAACCAAAATAGCAGTGGTACCATAAAAAATTTGGCCGTAAAAGGAACCGAAATGGAAAGTAAAGGACAGATTCAATTTAAGACAAGTGTCAAAATAAAATCTCAACATAGCAGACATGTCTAACCATAATTTAGCCCAAAGAGCAGGGAAGAGAAATTAAATAAAAATCTAAAGCAGTAACAAATGCAGTATTCAATATAATTAATTTCATTGAGAAAATTATTTACAATTGGTTCTTTTCAGCTTCAACACATTTCAACTTTGTAGCATATTTCTCACATAAAGTGGTTCTTTTCAGATTAACTGTCCAGGAAACTTTTATTTTGCATGAAAAGGATATTTCCCGTATTCTCAATTAACAATGAAATGAGAACACTTCTTGAGTTCATTTCACTAGAAATGGGAGAAAAAAGGGGATGCATATAACCCAGAAGACATTCATGCAATAAAATGCATGGTGCATTGGGAGGGAGAGATAGAGGAATATGAGTCCTCACAACAATAGAAAAACCTACCAAAATAATATTTTTGCGGGCACATGTAAAGCATTCAATTCCTCCTGGATCCAACAACACAAAGGTGTGACTTGAAACAATACACCCGCAATGAATCCTCTGCAAAGAATTATAAATTAGTTATAAAAATAATCTAACTTAACTTAGGAAGCCTATTCAAAATATTTGCATCTAACATGGTGACATCAACAAGCACTTTAAACTACTAAAATAAAGATCAATCACCTTCCTACAAGTCTCGCAATTCCTCCAACCAGAAGCATTTGCGTGAAAAAGGTCACAGAACCTCCCTTCTTCAAAAGCAGAACTAAGTATCACAAAAACAACCAATTTTACTGAAGGAATAGAACATAAGCATCATGTAAGAAAATAATATCAAAACATAACATAACATAAGCAACAGGTCCAGATATTTACATATGATCAATCAAATTCTTGATCAAGACCTTCTTTATCAAGTTGTAGTTGTAGTACAATAAACCACAATGTATTTATTTATGTGTTGTTTCTATCATTAACGAACAGCGAAAATGAATGGTGAATCGAACAATACGGTCAATCTCAAACATTAAAACCTAATAAAAAAACCTTACAAACTGTTAAAAGTTGAGAGAGATTGTGGCAGAGGCAGACAATGAGAATTGTCAGAAACTCAATTGTTCAGTTGACAGTTGTCCAGTGAGAAAATCCCTCGTGAAGAGGACTTTGCCTCTTGTTGGTTTCATTGAATCGGAATCTTCTATATCAAGTTCCCATTTTTTTTCTCTTCACCGATCATTCTCATCTCAACTATACTTTTCTTCTCTCTCTTAATACCATTTCCTTTTCCAACATTTGGCAATATAAATCATTACTGATCTTATGGCTGTCCAATAGAACTCTCCTTTGAATTTGATAGGCAACAAACAAGAGGTGCAGTAGATGGCAATCTTTTTGGATGACAAGTGTTACAAAGAAAAAGAACGGGGTTTGAATAGCAAAAACAGAAACAGTACACATACCACATATGGATCACACTGCATCCAATATAACAACACCAAGAAACTTTCCACACTATAAAACTATGCCACCACATGCATACACTCAAGCAAAAAACATTAAGAACAACAGCTCTTAAAAATCTATTGGCCCGATCGGCATATCGACAAGAAACAGGTATGAATCCAAAGCCACATAACTTGAGAAGCACCAGCCTAGTCTATATTCTAAAATTACCCTCAAATAAAAACACAATGGAATTAGAAAACTACCAATATTTCAGTGACGTATAACTGTCACAACTTGGAAAATAAAAGGTTTTTTTATTTTTATAGGAGGGTGTACATCCAGATTGTAAATGTAACCCATTGCCAACTACCAATAGACTGAACATAGAAAAAGGAGGGACCCTTTTGTCTCTTTTCGTTCAAAACCAATTCAAAATTACAGCACAATAAAACTTATTGTTGCAGAACGATGTAATATACTTTAAAACGGGAAAAATTGAAGACAACAAAGTAAAGCAGTAAACTTTATCCAAATTTGCAGAAAGAATAACCCAAACCAGTAATCCTAAGCTAATCCCAATTTATCAACCAACCGGCCACGTGTAACTTGCTCCAAAATCAAATTTCCAAAAGAAAAAGAAAACAGAAATAGTAGCGTAAAAAAAATATAATTTTTTAATTTTTTTTATAAATAAAATAATAAAGAAACAATATAGAAAGAAAGAGGAATATATCTTGTAGAAAAATAAAAAAGGAAAAAGTGTAAAGTCAACAAAAGAGTGAAAATTGCTAACCCGCAACGATCACAAAGTTCGGCTAGGTCACCAGTACGAAGTCTCCAACCTTTCTTAGGTCTTTCGGACTTGAAGTCTTTGCAGTCAGAATTGAAGCATAGTTTGGAAGAAGAAGAGGAAGATGGAGAAGAGGATGGAGCAGAAGCCATTCAAAGTTCAAATCCGAAACGTAAATGGTTGGTGGTGCCTGATCTGTAACCATACGCTAGTGAGGGCAGAGAGAGAGAGAGAGATTTTGGAGAGAGAGAGAGAGAGTGAGAGTGTGTGTTTTGTAGAGAGAGAAAGAAAGAGTGAAGAATGGGTTAAAATGGGAGTAGTTGGTTGTAGTGTTGTAAGTTGTATATTCGGCGTCGTCGTTTTTTTTTTATATATACTTTTTTCCTTCTTTGTATTTCCTTTTTGGCATTTCCAACAAATACTATTATGGAAATATTTCATGTTAATTATTATTAATTAATATTGATGCTATCTCATATGTACATAAACTACCAAACTTTTCTTTTGAAAGAGGGGAAGTTTTTATATATTTTTTAAGATAATAATTTTGTATATAATAAAAATAATTTTAATTAATATAAATATGAAAATAATATAAATAATTTATATTTGTTTTTCAAAATCTTTTTAAAACTTTTTTTAATAAATTTTTTGAGTTCTTTAAAATGGAGAGATTTTATATTATGAATAAAAATAAATCTCTTAAAATCATCTTTTTTTATAACTCTTCATTCATTTCATTTTTTATTTTCTTTTCTTCGAAGGCATTTTTTCATTATTTTTATCAAACTTGCAAACAAAGTCTTAATGTTTGTTGGTGTAGTAGTTTTATATTAACGATCAGTATATGATTGCGTAAATATTTTATGATAACGATAATAATCATATAATGTGATCATAAAATCAATTATTTTGATTAATTGTAAATATAAAATTGATATACAGTACTGTGTTTTTTTTGCTCTTTATATGTAAAACAAATTATGATAATCCACTTCGTCAATTGCTCTTTTGATGTGATTTTGCCTTTTTCCTTTCTTATATATGTGAATGGGGCAGCAGGAGTGGACTCATTACTCAAAATGTCCCCTACATGTGTTCTTGTTCTCTGAATTAGAGAGTTTTTTTCTTCCTCACTGTTCTCGTGGATCTCCAAGGTTTCTACGGGGACTCATTAAATAAAAAAACTCCATTATATATATTTTTTTTTATTTTTAATCAAATTGGTGTAATAAAATAAAATTTAATCATGAAACAAAGGAAAATTATGATATTATGAATCTTGTGATAACATATAAAATAATCATATACGTATATTATGTGAAAAGACAAATACATTTAACAAGTAAAATACTTAAATATATATGTATAGTCATTTTAGTAAATTATTTGGAGGGCAAGAGTCCGCCAAAATCGGCCATTACCGGAGATTTTAGTTCCATCTCAAACTTCTCTTCTTTATATATGGAGATAATTTAATATACTTTAAATTATATGACAGAGATAATTTAATATACTTTAAATTATATGACATACAATTTTATAGTATACAATTATTTATATGTAAATTATATATATTATTAATTAAATTATAAAATTGAAAATTAAGTTTTAATATGATTTTATAACGATTTTATGTGTTTTAACCATTGAATATCATGGTATCATGTAATGTCAAGTTATTTAATATATGTTATATCGTTATTTTTTTAATTAAAAAATTATAATTAATGATTAAAATTATTGAATTTTAAAATATGAGAATCAATTTTATAAATTAATAAAAAATGTGACAATTCAAATTAATATATCATCATAAATCATAATATCAGTTTTTTACTCATGAACCATAATATCTTTATTTAAAATTCAATCTTACATTTTAATTAGACATTGTATATTTTTATTTTTATAAAATTGATACTTATTTCGTAAGTACAACAACTTATATAATAATTACGAAGAACATTTGATACATTGAATGCAATTTTGAAATTAATATACTATCTTTCTATGTCCATTTTAATTAGACATCGTATGTCCATTTGAACATATTAGACTCTTATTTTCATTCAATTAACATTAGAATCCATCTTTTTTACTAAAAGACTATAATCTTTGAAAAAGAAAATATTAGACACTTTTTTTATAATTATCATTTTTACCCACATTAACTTAATTAAATGTTAGTTATAAACTTTATGTCCATTCAAATCAATAAAAAATAATTTAATTAGATTCTTAAATTGAAGCTTGAGTTTTACTACAACATTTAAATGTTCTAGAATCTTATTATTGGAGATATATTTTATCGTCTAAAAAAGTAATTACAAAATATTTATGGTTAACGCATAAATTAGTTTTGCACCAATAATATAAATACATTTTTTTTTCATAAAGTAAAAGGTCACACTTACTAAAAGAATCCACTCTATAGTTTCATTTTGTATCTCACTTTTTCGTAACAGATATTTTTGTATGTTATAATAATCACGATCTTTTCTATGTAATATGCATGTTCTTCTCAATTCTTTCAATAAGATATTATTTAGAGAAAACTCAACATGTAGCTAGCATGAGTGGCCAAATTACTGAAGACAACACGACAGAGGCATATCACCAAAGGTAAATTGATGAGTTTGACTTGTGTCGCACATGTTTGAATTTTAATTTGAATTTGAGTCGTATGATAGATGCACGTGAAAAGAATGAATGGAACCAAGCGCGTAGAGTGGAGGATAATTTATGAACACGCGCTGAGAGTGGGGAACGTGGCCCAATTATTTTGCATGGCCCGCTAGCTCACGCGACTACGCAATCACGTAAACTCTCCCAACTATGCGAACTTGAATTGTTACAATGTTTTCTTCTTCACGTGACATTTTCATTGCAAACCTAAATTGCAGGATATTTTTCCATACATGAAATTAAGTTTTAAGTTTTATATAAAAAGGAACTCCGTTAAAAAAAGATTTATAAAAAAATAATCGAGTCGTTTTGCCAAAAAAATCAAAATATAAATTCAGACATGCTTCATTTTAAACAAGACTTGTGAGTTGTGACTTTAATTAACATCGTCTGCAATTTGTGTCACATGGGTACTTACTGACTGCTATCGTTAATTAAGAATATTTTCTCCTCTTGAAGAATGTGTGGGTGGAGATACCTTTATATGTAAGTCACAGTAGAAAATTTTGAATTTGAAACGAAATAAATATATGATTGCTTTTCCACGTCGCATGCATGATTGCATGTAATAAAGTTACTCTACAAAATAGGTTCGCTAATTATAAAAAATCCGAGGAGCGGTGGCTTTTGCATGTTGTTTATTAAGCGGTGTTAAATATTTTAAAAATTTTGTTTTAATTTTAAAAATTGAATTTATAATCGAAAAATATATAATTTCAATAATTAGAAAAAATAAAATAATTTTTAAATATCTACAAAATTCAATATTTTATTGTTAACTTTTACTCTCAAACTTTTTAGTCTTTTACTTATTTTATATCTCTATTTTATTTAAAATAAGTAAAAAATTAATACTTTTAATAATTGAAAATAATTTTTAATAAAAATAAAAAACTAAAAACATATTTAATTAAAACATTAAAATTCATTTTATTATATTATAAAAACACATTTGAAACTCCTTCATTAATCAAACCCTTTGTATAAAGTCACAGAATACCATTATATACACTACTAGAAATTTCGCCTATAGTGACTGATTTAGAGACCGAATATTTTCAGTCACACTAGCGATCGAAATAGAGACTGTAATTTTGAATTTATGAACTAAATATTTTTTCGTCACTAAATCGGTCGCTAATGAAATTTAGAGACTGAAATAGCGACTGAATTTTAGCGACTACAATTTCAATCGCTAATGGATTTAGTGACCGATTTTCTCTATTTAGTGACTCAAAATGTAGTCTCTAAAAGCGTTTTTTCTAGTAGTGATGAGAGTCAAAGCATATTTTAAGGCTTAAAAAATTGTTGATAGACGTAATTTAAAATAGTATTACTATGGACAGTTTAAATATTTTACCATTAAGTTAAATATGAGAAACATTATATCATTTGATTCGATTCCAAAAAATACAAGTTAATTTTGGTTTTAGATGAATTTGTAATTAAAACATGATTATAGAGAATAAGAGCATACAATCTTAGCCGCAAACATTATTATAGTTTGTGTGTTATCCACATAGCTTCATCATCACTTTCTCTACTCTACTCTTATCTTCCAATGTCGTTCACCGTTGCCACCGTTAATACCGGTGGTTCAGGAATCCTCTACAACACCACAACAACAACCACACCCTACACCCTCCCATCATCATGTTCAAGAAGAAGAACCCTTCACATAGTTTCAGCTAAGAAATTCTCTCCTCGTTCAAGAAAAATCCTACCAACAACAACAACAACAACAAATAGTGATCTTGAAACACAACCAACGGCTGAGATTGATATACCCTTTTACTCAGATGAAGATTGGCCGTTTCCTTGGAGACCTCCTGGTACCACAAAGGAACCCGATTTCTTTGAAGGTCCTCAGTGGAATACTCTTGGTTTCATTGGAGAGTATCTTTGGATTCTTGGTGGTCTTTTTGCGGTATAATTTCAACCTTCCTATTTTTGGTTTTTTACGATTCTTGATTTAAATTATTGACAACAGATAAATAGAGAAAAGTAAATTGAATGATATTAATATATAAGAGAGTTAATTACGGTTACAAACAACGAACTAGTGTAATATAACTAACTAACCAATGCAACTAACTAACCAATTTAACTAATTAACCAACTGATATATTAGCGTGTTTGTTCTATTGTAGTAATTTTTTTAGTTGTTGTTGCTGAATTGTTGGTGTGTATGCTAGTGTTTTATGTGAGTGGTTTTTTTGAGTATGAAAAGAAATTTGAAAGAGGATAGAGTTTAATTTTGAGCTAATTTGGTAAGATATCTACTTATTGATAAATTTTTTATTTTATATATATAGCTAAGTCGTTGACAGTAAAAGAATAATTATATATATATAGATAAGTTGTGAGGTCTATATGTGTCGGAAGGGACCTTAAGAATCATATCAGCAGAATGATAAATTTTTTGAGGAACTGCACGTAGGTGTTACTTTTCCCGTCCTTTGTTGATATCCACCATGTTTAGACCATATATATGTTATAACAACAAATTATGTTCCTTTGTTGAATTTTGTTTATGCACTCAATTTGTAAGGCAAAATGCTTCTGTTTTGCATAAACATAGTATGTGTATCAATTCTAAAGCAAATTGGGTGAATTAGTTGTAAGGGGAAATGTAATGCTATTTCTTACAAAATTGTTTTGTTGATGTTATATTTATTCAATTCTTAGAAGTTGCAAATGATTGATCAAATCACCATGGTCTTAATTCATATATAGATAAAAACAATTGAAATTTAGAGTTGAAATTTGGATTCAAATGTGGCACATGGACAGAGTGGTTTGTGTGATTCAGCATTTTGTTGTTACAAATTTTGTCAAATGTGTGTTCTGAAACTTGTTTGGTTTAGTATTTTGTCTTAGATATTACGACAAAATGCTACAATTCACTCGGGTTAAATTAATAACATTGACTTATAATATATAGTCAAATAAACGCTAATTAGAATAGAGAATGAAATAGACACTAATTTAAGCGAAATTAACAACATTAACACAAAATAGTTAGTAACACAAGACAATTACATAGTCAAATACATAATCAACTCTCAACAAAGAAATCACACCATCAATCTATAGTATAGTCTTAGTAACAAGACAGTAAACTGAAAAAGAAAATTGTTAGAAATGTGACAACAATAAATTTATTGTTTGTCTTCAAATTAATGGCTTCACTTCTTCCTACAACCATTCCCATGATACTAGGTCTTGGTGGCACTGAAAATGCTGGAGAAGCTACAAATTCAAAAGGAAAAAGAGAATAATCAACTAGGACATTAAAAAGGAATTGTTATAGAAATTAAAAATATATGTAAATAATAAGAATGCTAACTTAACTATTCATTTTGAATCAAATATTTTTTACAATGATAAGAAGAGTAATAAAGTAATAAGAATTGGGGAAAAAGCTTCTTGTATACCAGCAACAGTAGAGTTGTTCTTTGTCCCAAAGGAAGCTGGAGAACCTGCTGAAGTTGGAGGGTGATGTATCCTATGACAAAAAAAAAATAACGGAAAATATTATTCAATAAATAAATAGTATTGTAAAATTTTATTATAATAACAAGAGTTTAATATATCTTTAGTCTATATGATAATAAAATAAATTGAGACTTTATTGAAATGATACTAAATCGATACACTATATATATTATGATATAAATTTCTGTAAAAAAATGAACTTAAAATTAAATTTCTAGACTGAGATTTTGTTATTTTGATTTATTGAGTTTTTTTACGCTTAAAATTCATATTTATAATTTTATCTTTTTGTGAAAAAGATATTTATAATTTTGTACCCATTGCAAAAAATCATTTAAATATTCAAAGGATAACATGAGTTGACTTAACTGTATAAATTAAAATTTCTATTGAAAAATGTTGTGAAATTTAGAAGTTGAATAATTTTTTCAAAATTTTATAAGCACTAAAAACAAATTTATCAGAAATATTTGTTTATAAATACACAATTAATTGAACATAAGAATACAAAATTGATAGAGTTAAAAAACTAGTTAGGACTCAATTGTTGACTGTAAAATTATGCAATTAAATGATGCTATAAAATTGGTAAATATGTCTAAAGTTAAATGAGATTGATAATGTAACCTGGGCAGACTGAGTTATTGAGTTGAAGTTTACAAAGAGCTGGAATTTCCATAGCAAGTGTTAATGGGGAAAGAGGTAAAAGAAGTATCATTGAGCAAGAGACAAAGACAATGTGCCGTAGAATTGCTCGAGGTTGCTACAACATTGCGATCCTAGAGTTGCGACCTTGGACGAATGGCGTGCAAGGAATGAGAGGAAGGAGGGTTGATGTACATGGAGCTATGGTTGGACTTGAGGAGAGTTGATGTACAAGAATTGCAATGTGTAAAAGAAACCATTGTGTTGTTTGTTAATGTGTGAAGAGAGGACTATTAACTAATGTTTCTACATAACAAAATAAGAACTATTTTGTGTGAGTTTTTACATTTACATGGTGTGAGTTTCATCTAACATGTACTTCTTGTTTGGTTTTGTAATTCATGATCTCTTAAAAAAATTGAAGGTTAAGATATATAAATAATTGTATTTGTAGTAATTTATTTATTTTTAAAAAAAATATTGTTTTCATTATGAGAAGTTTTGGATCAATAGTGATTCAACTTCTTTGGTATAGCTAGTGTTTTTCGATTAGCATTATAATTTTTCTTATCTTATTTTTATATATATCATAAAAGTTGAATTGTAATTTTAAAAATGAAGATCATCTAAAAAACAAATATGATATTTTTGTTATCCTTTGCTTATTTTAAAATAAAATAAGTGTTTATGTTACATAATTATTTTTGTGATACATAATTTAGGCGTTTGTGTATTTATATAAAAATAGATGAATCATGAAATACATAAATATACAGAATGATGAACAAAATAATGTAGTGGCATTTTTGTGACACTTGGTGGTATGAAATATTTAATGTAAACAAAATGACCATTAGGATACATAAGGTGTTGGATTTGATCTTTGATACATAAAGTATTTGTTATATGTGTTGGTGGTATTTGTTTTAAAATTATTTATGTATGCTAAAGAAATTATTAATTTTTGTTATTATTGATAAATTTTTTATTTTATATATATATAGCTAAGTCGTTGACAGTAAAAGAATAATTATATATATAGATAAGTTGTGAGGTCCATATGTGTCGGAAGGGACCTTAAGAATCATATCAGCAGAATGATAAATTTTTTGAGGAACTGCACGTAGGTGTTACTTTTCCCGTCCTTTGTTGATATCCACCATGTTTAGACCATATATATGTTATAACAACAAATTATGTTCCTTTGTTGAATTTTGTTTATGCACTCAATTTGTAAGGCAAAATGCTTCTGTTTTGCATAAACATAGTATGTGTATCAATTCTAAAGCAAATTGGGTGAATTAGTTGTAAGGGGAAATGTAATGCTATTTCTTACAAAATTGTCTTGTTGATGTTATATTTATTCAATTCTTAGAAGTTGCAAATGATTGATCAAATCACCATGGTCTTAATTCATATATAGATAAAAACAATTGAAATTTAGAGTTGAAATTTGGATTCAAATGTGGCACAGTTAGAGTGGTTTGTGTGATTCAGCATTTTGTTGTTACAAATCTTGTCAAATGTGTGTTCTGAAACTTGTTTGGTTTAGTATTTTGTCTTAGATATTACCACAAAATGCTACGATTCACTCGGGTTAAATTAATAACATTGACTTATAATATATAGTCAAATAAACGCTAATTAGAATAGAGAATGAAATAGACACTAATTTAAGTGAAATTAACAACATTAACACAAAATAGTTAGTAACACAAGACAATTACATAGTCAAATACATAATCAACTCTCAACAAAGAAATCACACCATCAATCTATAGTATAGTCTTAGTAATAAGACAGTAAACTGAAAAAGAAAATTGTTAGAAATGTGACAACAATAAATTTATTGTTTGTCTTCAAATTAATGGCTTCACTTCTTCCTACAACCATTCCCATGATACTAGGTCTTGGTGGCACTGAAAATGCTGGAGAAGCTACAAATTCAAAAGGAAAAAGAGAATAATCAACTAGGACATTAAAAAGGAATTGTTATAGAAATTAAAAATATATGTAAATAATAAGAATGCTAACTTAACTATTCATTTTGAATCAAATATTTTTTACAATGATAAGAAGAGTAATAAAGTAATAAGAATTAGGGAAAAAGCTTTTGTATACCAGCAACAGTAGAGTTGTTCTTTGTCCCAAAGGAAGCTGGAGAACCTGCTGAAGTTGGAGGCTGATGTATCCCTATGACAAAAAAAAATAACGGAAAATATTATTCAATAAATAAATAGTACTGTAAAATTTTATTATAATAACAAGAGTTTAATATATCTTTAGTCTCTATGATAACAAAATAAATTGAGACTTTATTGAAATGATACTAAATCGATACGCTATATATATTATGATATAAATTTCTGTAAAAAAATGAACTTAAAATTAAATTTCTAGACTGAGATTTTGTTATTTTGATTTATTGAGTTTTTTTACGCTTAAAATTCATATTTATAATTTTATCTTTTTGTGAAAAAGATATTTATAATTTTGTACCCATTGCAAAAAATCATTTAAATATTCAAAGGATAACATGAGTTGACTTAACTGTATAAATTAAAATTTCTATTGAAAAATGTTGTGAAATTTAGAAGTTGAATAATTTTTTCAAAATTTTATAAGCACTAAAAACATATTTATCAGAAATATTTGTTTATAAATACACAATTAATTGAACATAAGAATACAAAATTGATAGAGTTAAAAAACTAGTTAAGACTCAATTGTTGACTGTAAAATTATGCAATTAAATGATGCTATAAAATTGGTAAATATGTCTAAAGTTAAATGAGATTGATAATGTAACCTGGGCAGACTGAGTTATTGAGTTGAAGTTTACAAAGAGCTGGAATTTGCATAGCAAGTGTCTTGTTAATGGGGAAAGAGGTAAAAGAAGTATCATTGAGCAAGAGACAAAGACAATGTGGCTCTTGGCCGTAGAATTGCTCGAGGTTGCTACAACATTTCGATGCTGGAGTTGCGATCGCCTCTTGGACGAATGGCGTGCAAGGAATGAGAGGAAGGAGGGTTGATGTACATGGAGCTATGGTTGGACTTGAGGAGGTTGGATCTTGTGAAAGTGTATTGGATGGATAGGAAATAATTAAGAAGAGAAAGATATGACAAAAAAGAGGAATTGAATTGCAATGTGTAAAAGAAACCATTGTGTTGTTTGTTAATGTGTGAAGAGAGGACTATTAACTAATGTTTCTACATAACAAAATAAGAACTATTTTGTGTGAGTTTTTACATTTACATGGTGTGAGTTTCATCTAACATGTATTGTTTGGTTTTGTAAGTCATGATCTCTTTAAAAAATTGAAGGTTAAGATATATAAATAATTGTATTTGTAGTAATTTATTTATTTAAAAAAAAATATTGTTTTCATTACGAGAAGTTTTGGATCAATAGTGATTCAACTTCTTTGGTATAGCTAGTGTTTTTCGATTAGCATTATAATTTTTCTTATCTTATTTTTATATATATCATAAAAGTTGAATTGTAATTTAAAAAATGAAGATCATCTAAAAAACAAATATGATATTTTTTTTATCCTTTGCTTATTTTAAAATAAAATAAGTGTTTATGTTACATAATTTTTTTGTGATACATAATGTAGGCGTTTGTGTATTTATATAAAAATAGATGAATCATGAAATACATAAATATACAGAATGATGAACAAAATAATGTAGTGGCATTTTTGTGACACTTGGTGGTATGAAATATTTAATGTAAACAAAATGACCATTAGGATACATAAGGTGTTGGATTTGATCTTTGATACATAAAGTATTTGTTATATGTGTTGGTGGTATTTGTTTTAAAATTATTTATGTATGCTAAAGAAATTATTAATTTTTGTTATTATTGATAAATTTTTTATTTTATATATATATAGCTAAGTCGTTGACAGTAAAAGAATAATTATATATATAGATAAGTTGTGAGGTCCATATGTGTCGGAAGGGACCTTAAGAATCATATCAGCAGAATGATAAATTTTTTGAGGAACTGCACGTAGGTGTTACTTTTCCCGTCCTTTGTTGATATCCACCATGTTTAGACCATATATATGTTATAACAACAAATTTTGTTCCTTTGTTGAATTTTTATTGGCTCCAAGTTTGAATATATTAAGTTATACTGAAAGAGTCGAATTTTGTTCCTTTGTTGAATTTTTATTGGCTCGAAAATGTATGAGGGAAGTGGAAAAATAAAATATTTTCTATTTGATTGAACTATATCCAAATAAGTGATTGGATTTCCTATGAGTTTACAATCTTATAATTTGGGAGAGCAATATGAAAGAAAGAGTGAGGTGAGAGAGAAGTAGGGAACAAAAAGTCAATTAAGCATATTTTAATTGATTTGAAAGAGTCGTCAACAAAAGTGGCAAAAAAACAGCTAGACTCACCACTTTTACAACCTCTTCAAAATAGAGGAAAAACGTAAGAGCAATGTTAATTTATTACCCATTTCTTTTAAAAATATTATTATACTTTTAAAAATAATCAATAATTATCTCTTTTTAATTTCTCTTATATCAAAGAATATCTCAAATCTTCTTTATTTCTCCTATCTTTCTCTCTTCTCACACTCTTTTTTACATATTTATCCCTTTCACGTTTTCTCCACAATGAATTTGATCTACCTTAAAATTGAGGGTTGAAGGAATAACAAGTAGGCTTAATGTTGCAATGACGAGAAAGTCATAATATGAGGGATTATACAAGGAAAAAAGTTAGAAATATCATTAGATAAAAAGTTGGGTCAGCAAAAAAGAGGTAAAATCTCTTCAAAATTGTTTGTGTGAGGAAAAGACTTGTAGAAACACCAATGTAAAAGATGATCGAATGTATAATTGTCCAATAGTAAGGAGATAAGGAAAATTATAGCCAAATTATTAAGAGATATAAGGTAGATTTTAGCTTAAAATTTATTCATGAAATAACATTATAATATTATTCTGTCAATATAACCAACTCCACCAAGTGGAAAAATATTTGTTTGTTTAATTTTCCTTTGAGGTACAAACCATAACGTAGAATCAGTTCAAGCACAAATAGTGCCAATCCAAAATATGTATGTCACAACCTATATATGCACGCTTGAATTGGTTTCAAGTGGGCATAAAGACAACAGTTGAATGTTTTTCGAATATAGCTTCTCAGAAGTGATGGATGCAGGTGCCTCTAATCTTTCAACAAGTTCGTGGTTTGATATCCATGTGTACATAACTACATACATAGCAATGATACATATTATTGTAATCTCTAGTTTATTTTTCAACTACAATATGTATCATTGCCTTTAGAGAAGTTAAATCTTGTGTTATCACTTTTCACTCCAGAAAAGAGTGAAAAAATAAAATAATCTACATCTTAAGAATTCAAAATTATAAAAATTTGACCCCCACCAATTTGGTGTTGCAAAGGAAACTTGATATCCAATATATATATATATATATATATATATATGGTGCTGTACAGGATAAATAACCCATGGAAGGTTCTGTTACCAACGTGTGAACTGTGTACGGTATCGCATGGAGTGGAATGTGCCCACGTATGAAAAAAATTAAACCAAGAAGTGTATTATACAGGGGCAAAAAGTGTAGCTAAACCTTTATCCACTGTTATTTGCAATTTATCATAGGACATCAAAGACTTCTGCTCACACTTGTAGGTTCCTTTCCCTCTTGCCAAAACCTCACCATCAGAATCTAAGATCCCTTCCTTCTCTTGGTCCTTGGTGCGGGGACCAGGTTCCAAGATAAAAGCTTTCACCTGTAATTTATTGCAAGATACATAATTCAGCAAACTTTGTTATGCAAATAAACCAATGCAAAGACACTTTCAAAGCTCAAAGTAACTGCGACATAAAGTATTACACAATATATCAGGAAAGCACACCTTCAGGTACGTGACATATGGAGATTTCACGTGTCCTCCATTATTCAACTCTGACATCATTGACAGCAATTGTAACTTTGGGCAATTCTTCATGATGATCAGGTCTAGATAACCATCAGAGAACTGCATTTACCAAATTATAATCCAATAATAATCAGACTTAATCCCACTAGGGAGAAAGAAAAAGCGTTGAAAATATTTAGACCATTGGTATTTATCTATGAAAAGCTTTCAGCTGAATTTTATTGGGTGTGAAAATGTTGAAGAATCGAGATAAATTAGATTTTATTCTCCTTTATTTTATATTATTATGTTTATTTTTATTCTGTCATTATTACTCAGTTTTACTATTGTAATTTCTTTTCCTATATAAACAGCTTAGGGCTGTAATAATAAAATATGAAAGTATTTTGTCTTTTACTTTCTTCATGGTATCAAGAGCTCTGGTTAGGGTTTTGTAAACCTTTCCACAACCATTAGGGTTTGGCGCTCTAACCAACTGAGCTAAAGCTAATGGCACACAATACCCCATGGAAAGTAGGGGTAGCCCTTATGGGTAGCGGCGACAACGACGGTTTGACAAAAAAATCAGACGTAGTCAACAACCCTGACAATTTAGACAGCGCCCTAAGCGGCAGTGGCAGCGGCCTAAACAGCCAGAATGGTTCTTTCAACTTTTTTGGCCATGAGGGAACTTCTAATGCCCTCAAGGTTGAAATTCAGAAACTAAATGGAAAAAATTATGTCGAATGGTCTCAAACCGCAAGATTGATTTTAGACGGTAAGGGAATATACGGTTTCCTAACAGGAGAGGTGCAAATGCCTGCCACAACTGATCCAAATTACAGGTTTTGGAAATCTGAGAACTCTGTTATTATTGCTTGGTTGCTTAGTAATATGAAATCAACAATCAAAAAACCTTTTATGTTTTTGCCTACTGCCAAGGAAGTTTGGGAGGCTGTCAAAGAAACTTATTCTGATATTCAGAATTCTTCTCAAATTTTCGATTTCAAATCACGATTGTGGCATACCAAACAAGGAGATAGAGATGTCACTACCTATTACAATGAGTTGATGACACTATGGCAAGAATTGGATCTCTGCTATGATGATCATTGGAAGTGTTGTGAGGACAGTGTTCTGTTTCTTAAGAGACAGGAGAACGACCGTGTATTCATGTTCTTGGTTGGGCTTAATAAGCGGCTTGATGAAGTCCGAGGCAGAATATTGGGAAAGATCCCATTGTCATCACTTCGGGAAGCATTCTCAGAAGTTAGAAGAGAAGAGGCGAGACAAGGTGTTATGATGGGTAAGTCACCTTCTGTTGGTGAGGTTGAAAGCTCTGCCCTAATCACAAAAAATGAAGACGGGAAGAGCGCTGGCAAGAAACCATGGTGCGAACATTGCAAACGTCCAGGGCACACACGTGATACATGTTGGAAGCTCCATGGAAAACCTCTAAATTGGAAGAAAAAAGAAAGAAACGAAGGTCATGCGCTCCAAGCTGGTACATCTGATCAAGAGAAGCAGTCTCCTTCAAGCCCATCTCCTTTCACCAAGGAACAGTTAGATCAATTGTACAAACTTCTTGAGTCTCAAACTTCTTCTTGCTCTATAGCTCAGAGAGGTAATTTTCCAAATACTGCTCTACTTAGTGTCACTCCCAGCCATACTTGGATTATTGATTCTGGTGCTACTGATCATATGACTGGGGAGTCGAGTCTATTTTCTTCTTATAGCCCTTGTGCAGGTAACCACAAAATTAAAATTGCAGATGGCTCTCTTTCAGCCATTGCAGGGAAAGGTTCTGTTATTCTGTCACCTAAGTTAACCTTAAAAGATGTCTTACATGTTCCTAATTTATCATGTAATCTATTATCCATTACTAAATTAACAAAGGATATAAATTGTCAAGCTAACTTCTTTCATTCTCATTGCACTTTTAAGGATTTGAGCACGGGGAAGATGATTGGCAATGCTAAGGAGAGTGGAGGACTCTATTATCTTGACAATGGACTCGACTTCAAAGACCAACAAAAAACAAGTACCTGCTTTGAATCTATTTTTGTTTCTTCTAATAATGATGATATTATGTTATGGCATTTACGGTTAGGACATCCTAGTTTTCCGTATTTGAAACATTTGTTTCCTAAATTATTTTCTAAGAATGATCCATCTTTATTTCATTGTGAAACTTGTGAATTTGCTAAACATCACCGTTCTTCTTTTTCTACACAACCATATAAACAATCAAAACCGTTTGCAGTTATTCATAGTGATGTTTGGGGTCCTAATAGAATAAACACATTTTTTAATAAAAAATGGTTTATAACTTTTATTGATGATCATACTAGAATTTGTTGGGTTTATTTATTGAAAGAAAAGTCGGAAGTTGGACAGGTTGTCAAAAATTTCTTTAAAATGGTGCACACTCAATACCAAACAAATATTCAAGTCTTCAGAAGTGACAATGGTAAAGAATATTTTAATATACTTTTGTCCGATTTTTTTCTTGCAAATGGGGTTGTTCATCAAAGTTCTTGTGTTAATACACCCCAACAAAATGGAATTGCAGAGAGAAAGAATAGGCATCTTCTTGAGGTTGCTAGAGCTTTACTATTTGCAAATAAGGTTTCAAAATATTTGTGGGGTGAAGCTCTTTTAACTGCATCATATTTAATCAATCGAATGCCATCTAAAGTTTTAGATTTTCATACACCTCTTGATGTTTTTCGAAATTATTTTCCTTTGACTAGTGTCTCTGCTGATTTGCCACTAAAAGTCTTTGGTTGCACTGCTTTTGTTCATGAACATAAACACCTTGACAAACTCCATCCACGAGCAATAAAATGTGTGTTTACCGGTTACTCTCCAACTTAGAAGGGGTATCGGTGTTTTGAACCAAAATCAAAAAGAATTTTTGTAACCATGGATGTTACTTTTGTTGAAAAACAACCATTTTTTAGTGACATTCATCTTCAGGGGGGAAATTTTAAGGAAGATTCATCTTTTACTTTTGAAAACATCATTACTTTAAGTGATATAGTGTTGTCACAAAATTCTGAGACTTATATTGATGCACCAAAAGAAAATGCCCAAGAATCCATATTGAAACTCAATCCACTTATGAATGAGGTTTCGACAGATTCGGGGGCGACAATTTCAAATGAAAATCACAATGATCAAATTCTTGATCTTAATAATAATAAAGGACCACCTGAAATGCCACAACATAATGACTTAGATAAAGAGACACAAAACAGGTTTACTACAATTGACCCTACTTGAAAGGGAAATGTCTTTGAAAGAAGAAACCATAAACAGAGAAATGAAGGACCCATTCTCCGACCCTTCCAAGATTCTGAACCAATAGATAATCTAACACATCATCTTGATACAGGTAAGTCTTCTTCTATTCTTAAGAGTCATGTCGAGTATCCTGATTTAGACCTTCCTATTGCAATTAGAAAACCTATTAAATCATGCACTAAATATCCTTTGTCTAATTATGTGTCATACTCAAAATTGTCTTCTTCATTTGCTGCATTTACCTCTAAGCTGTCTACCGTAGAAATTCCAAAAAATATACCGGAGGCTCTAAAAATTCCAAAGTGGAAGGAAGCTGTTTTTGAGGAGATGAGAGCTATTGAGAAGAATCAAACTTGGAGAGTCATGACATTACCTACAGGAAAGATTAGATCATGCACTAAATATCCTTTGTCTAATTATGTGTCATACTCAAAATTGTCTTCTTCATTTGTTGCATTTACCTCTAAGTTGTCTACTGTAGAAATTCTAAAAAATATACAGGAGGCTCTAAAAATTCCAAAGTAGAAAAGTTGTTCTTGAGGAGATGAGAGAGCTCTTGAGAAGAATCAAACTTGGAGAGTCATGACATTACCTACAGGAAAGAATATTGTTGGCTGTAAATGGGTATTTACTGTGAAATATAATTCTGATAAAGGGTTTACTCAGACATATGGCATCGATTACTCAGAGACTTTTGCTCCCGTTGCCAAATTAAACACTATTAGAGTTCTCTTGTTCTTGGCAGTGAATTTAGATTGGTCTCTTAACCAACTTGATGTAAATAATGCTTTTCTGAATGGTGATTTGGAGGAGGAAGTATACATGGATAGCCCACCTGGCTTTGAAGATAAATTTGGTTCAAATGTGTGCAAACTTCAAAAATCCCTTTATGGTCTCAAGCAATCTCCAAGGGCTTGGTTTGAAAAATTCACTCAGTCGGTCAAAAGGCAAGGATATATGCAGGGACAATCAGACCATACTCTGTTCATGAAGTTCTCTAATGTTGGTAAAATTTCAATTTTAATTGTATATGTAGATGATATTATTCTCACAGGAGATGACATTGTTGAGATGGAAAGATTGAAGAAAAATTTGACTAAATATTTTCTTGGTACGGAAGTTGCTCGCTCAAAGAAGGGAATTGTTGTTTCTCAAAGAAAATACATCCTAGATCTCTTGGAAGAAACTGGGATGAGTGGGTGTAGACCAGCAGATACTCCTATGGAATTAAATGCTAAACTTTGGGAGAAAGGCAGTGTTCCTGTTGAGATTGGAAGATACCAGAGGTTAGTCGGCAAACTTATTTATCTAGCCCACACTAGACCTGACATCGCTTTCTCAGTGAGTGTTGTAAGTCAATTCATGCATTCTCCCTATGAAGAACACTTGGAGACAGTTTATCGAATCTTAAGGTACTTGAAATCCAATCCTGGAAAGGGTTTGTGCTTCAAGAAAACAAATGACAGAGAAATCTCTATATTTACAGATGCTGATTGGGCAGGATCAATTACCGATAGAAAATCCACCACTGGATATTGTGCCTATGTTTGGGGAAATTTAGTTACTTGGAGAAGTAAGAAACAAGGGGTTGTTGCTCGAAGCAGTGCAGAAGCTGAATTCAGAGCAATGGCTCAAGGAATCTGTGAACTTTTATGGATTCGTAAACTCTTGGACGAACTGAAAATGAAAGTTGACTCACCCTTAAAATTGTTCTGTGATAGCAAAGCAGCAATAAGTATAGCTCACAACCCTGTACAACATGATAGAACCAAGCATATTGAGATTGACCGCCATTTCATAAAAGAAAAAATTGATGCTGGAGTTATATGTCTGCCATTTGTGACTTCCAATCAGCAAACTACCGATATCTTGACAAAAAGTTTGGCAACACCTAATTTTGAGCGACTTATAGTCAAGTTGGGCATGACAGATATCTATGCACCAACTTGAGGGGGGTGTTGAAGAATCGAGAGAAATTAGATTTTATTCTCCTTTATTTTATATTATTATGTTTATTTTTATTCTGTCATTATTACTATTGTAATTTCTTTTCCTATATAAACAACTTAGGGCTGTAATAATAAAATATGAAAGTATTTTGTCTTTTACTTTCTTCAGAAAATAACTGGCAACAGTTAAAAGAGTTCAGAAATTTATTCTTTATTATATTGAATTAGACCATTGCCTCTTGTTTTAATTTTGAATTACCATATTGATTGCTATATCATGTTCACTACAATTCATAGAAGTATAATTTGAATAGCAGCAGCCATTAAAATCAAGCAAATTAAGATGCAAATGTCATTCATTCATTCATGATTTGTACAATAGTTTGCATGGGGCACATTTGGAGCAACCACTGCTACATGCAAGCTATTGCACAAATCAAATCAAATCAAATTGATTTGTGATCATTTTTTTGTTGGGATACAAAATTGGTTCTCCTAACAGGGCCACCACTGCCACAGCAGCAATTGGAAACATTTCCCAGAGAGTAAAACAATATGCTTAAATTCTTGTTCACACAAAACTGACCTTTGCATCAGGTGCTGCCATTGTATCCTCAGCACCCCAAGGTACATTGTGAAGCCAGACACTAATAAAGGGTCCAGTTATAACTCTCCAATTCAGGTTTTCCAAGTCTACTTCAGGTCCTTGATAACAATGTGTTTGCAAATTAAAATGTTCCCCTTCACTTGGATCGCTGTTGTTCCCTTTGATAGTGGATTTGCCAGGGTAACTAGTTGACTCCCCGTAAGACTCAAACCCAGGTGCAGGTACAAAAGAAACAGATCCATTGTATTGCCTCATATTGAAGAATCGACAGAGAGCCTAAAGCAGGAAAGCAGTGAATGAAGAAAATAATAATGACCAACTCCTATCTGTTAAATAATTGCAGGACACGTTCAACATAAGAATTCAAAATTGTATCAAAAAGATAGAACAGCATAGTTATGTTACATCTTACGCTTGAGTTCCCCACCAAAGGTTTATTTAGGACACAATAACAAATAGATGTCAGAATCACCCTTTAAATTAGAACTACACAAAATGAGAGATTTAACTGTAAGTAAGAAATTTCTCTCAAAATCATAGGCAAGAATCTGTATGACAAAGCCTTGATATATTTCTCTTTTCCTTTATATTTTGGAACTGTTTGTCAGAGATATATACAGAAAAGTAAGGTTATCCAGAAAAAAACTGAGCACACAAAAGCTGCAGGAGAGAGAAAAGAAGCAAAATTGAAGTTAGAGAGACAGATATAAGAATACTCCCTCTGGTCTAGAATATAAGAAAAAGTTTGGTTAACAAAAGTTAATGTATTCTGTTCAAATTTGGATCAAATACATTCATTTTTGTTGACCCACTTTCTCTTATATTTGAGACCAGAGAGAGTATATCATTGGACTAGAATGGCACTTTCATCAAGTGTGTGTTGCCACTTGTTTATATCTGATTCAAGTTCAAGAAACCAAACATGCATTTCCTGCACCCTAAGCAATCCACAGCATTCTACTTAAAGTTCCAAACAAATTCAGATTGTAATACACCCAAAACTAAAGTGCTAGAAAATAATTGCAACAAAGGAGTGGTAAGGTGGTTTGGAACATAAGGGTTGGAGGGATAAGTGGTTGAGAGTTCAACTCCCCCACTAACATTTTTTTAACAACTAATTACTAACATCGTTTTAGGACATTCATTAAGTGAAATAAAATATAAAATAAACAATACATGAAAATTATAAAATGGCTTACTAACATAAAAATCTAGACGAGCACTTCCCATCCACCGATACTTTTCAGACTCAATGTCAATATCAGCAATTAGACCTGAAATAGAATAACATATTGGATGATATATCATATTACATCATAGTGAATGTGATCATCAAAACTCGTGCTATATGTAGACTCAAGAGTGGGCTAAATAAACAAAAAGGAAAGAATAAGAAACTAATGGCTTAGATTAGCACATCTGCCATCACTTCATTGGCATAATCCAATACATGGTGAGAGTACTTACCCCATGCAAGCATCAATATACTGAAAAATCTGGTTTCCCCTTGTGCGATGGTAGCCACATCAAGCTGTCGCTTATGGCCTGTCAGTATTTAAAATATATTTTATTCTTTATAACATTACACAAAAAGGGAAAATAAAATAGATAAGGTATGACATGTTTGAATGACATAAATGGATTGAGACCTCGTATAATGGCAAGAACTGCATTGGCCACTGCACAAGGATCACCGACTGAATCAAGCAGAGATTTTGCCATGCCATTTCCCGTACCTAACAAAGTATGGTAGAGCTTATTAGCTTGACATAATTGAATTTGTATAGTTATCCATACGGTCAATTGTCTATAGATAATAACAAATGATAAACCTTGAAAACAAATTCGACCAAATAGTGTATTAGTGAATCTGTTAGTAGACAGTTAATCCATTAAGAGGGTTTACGGTGGGGAAAAAAGGAGAAGCAGCTGAATATTAGAACGAAAATAGTAACACCAGTAAGTTAGTAACTATCCAGTAGACAGTTAGTTGTAAATTAGGAGGTAAGAATAAATATGGAAGAAGAAGAGTTAGAAACTGTCCAATACACATTTATAATGGAACGATGGGATGGAACAAGGGAAAATCAGTAAGATGACTTCTGATTCAATTGGAATTTCAGTGATAGCCAGAAGGAGAGCCTGGAGGAGCTTTTGGTTTTCTGTATTCACTGTCTTCATCTTATTTCTTGTACTAACATGATACTGAGCTAAGGATAGGGGTTTATCTTGAATAAAATTCCTATTTTCCTATTAATTTTGATCCAGTTCTATTAAATACTAGCCTCGTCTCACCGTTACTAATAAACAATCAATAGACAATAGCTTCATCTCCCTCCCATTTCCAGTAAAATGTATAATTAACAAGGCCAAATTAGATAAATCCTAATCAAAAAAAGGGGAAAAAAACGAGGCAAATAGTAAACCTGCAGGAACTACTCCAAGGGGCATCTTTATTGCTGTTTCCCAATCATCTCTTTGTAGAAGCCCATTTACAACCTACTAAAATATGTGATGCTTGTAAGATCAGAAAAAGAAATAAATAACCAGAGAGAACAATGTCAAAACTCAAAAGCTAGTCGGTGCAAAAGTGATCTAGAATACACAGATTACATCCCTAAACTTATAAGTGACCCACATTGCCATTTGACTTCCCACAGATATTATTACAACTACTATTCAGTCCTTCTGAGCTTTGGCGATATCACACACCCTCATCTCCAAACAAAGACCATTAAGTTTCTTACATACACATTTTTCATTCAAATTAGGTCCCCGAGTATGATTCAATATTTGTTTTATAGGCAAATGTTGGTAAACTAGTAGAGTTATGTTAATTTCTCGGGTCTGAACCCAGGACTTCCTATTAAATCTCTTCAGTATCCCTTAAAGTCGCTAACAGAAGCATTGGAAGGATACCTCAAAGGGTAAACACAATTTAATTCATATATACGAGGTTACTTTGAGTTTAAAAGAGATGCATTGTGGGTGTAAATCGCATTCATTCGTGCATTAATAAGATCTAGAATCCACTATTCTGCCATATCAGCCCACTCTTGTAACTGAATATTTTTCTTTTTTATGTAAATGAATTTTAAATTAATGATAATGACAAAATAATGAGTATATATTATTGGATGTTAGTGTAATCTCAATTATTTTTCAGCGCAACAAAATATTTAACATGGAAGATCTAAAAAAAACGATAATAAAAATTTGTTAACTTAAGAAGTATAATCAACATGATGATGACGAGGACAATGAAACTAACCTCAACCAAAATTCCATCTCCACTAACACAAACAATTCCATCGTGCTTTGTAATATCCACCGAACGAGCAACCTCCTTGGCGTGGAGCTGATGTTGAGTTTCTGAACAACAAAAACTGAATCAACAAAAAAACCAAAAAGAACGAAACACAGTTGAGTTGAAGAATAAGATCGATCACCTTGAATAGTGAGTTCAATTTGAGCATCTTCAAGAAGAGGTTTGACTTGTTCATACAAAATCTTCACAGCAGATTTTTTCCCACCGAACGGATTCACAAAAACAAGTAACCTCTTAGGTCGACCTACACCGTCAAAATTCAGAGTTCAATCCATAACACAATAATATCACAATAACTTATTCCTAACCGTAATAACGGTTTTATGTCTCGAGTTTACCGAGAGAATCGATGAATTCGCGAAGCTTCTGACACCAGAGCCTATGCGATTCCTCCGACGAGGGTTTAAAAACGACGTCGTTACGAACGAGTCTTCCAGCGGCACCGGTGGTGCAGCAACCGTCTCGAGCCTCGACGAGTGTTTTGAGTTTGATGCAGGGTCCATTAGTGACGAATCCGATTACTTCTTTTTCGACGGAGAGACAGCGTTGGATCCCTTCCGACCACCAGAGTCTACCGTCGGCGAGAAGAGCGAGCGGCGTTACGGTGCCGTTGACCGTTACTCGGTCCGAAAATAAAGGACGCTGGTGAACGGATAGATCCATCTCTCCGGCTTCAGAATTCAGTTTAGGTGGACCCCACCAATCTTAGCCGGAGACCCGGTTTGGTAACAAACCGCCCGATAATAATAATTATAACCGTGAAAATCCGGTTTTCACGTCTTTGAAAATAATTACAAATAAATAATTATATTAATATAGAGTATGGATTCTACAAATACAATAGAATGACGATGAAGAAAGAAACCACTAAACTTGGAATGTGTTATAACTAATTTTGAGTTTTCGTATCCTTGACTTTGACGCCAACCAGTATTGATTTGGAGCTTTAGACAGAGTATAGTAATAAATTACTACTAATTAATAATAACAACACCTTATCAATTTGCAATTTGCGTCTATTTTATTTTATTTTATTTTATTTTCTATACTTGTATATCCTTGTCTACATGTACTACTTATGTTTTTTTTTTTTTGACGTATATATGTACGTACTTTGTTTACTTCTCCGTAAGGCTTTATAGTATTTCTTTTGTTTTCATGTTTCGCAGCTTTATTTGTTTTTTATTTTATTTTATTTGTAAAGTCAAAATGATATTGATAGGGGACTATTTGTACATGTAACTTGTAAGCCACAGAGATACATAACGTGAGGTTGGCCAGAGTCTATAAGTAAACAGAGATTAAGCGCTTGTTCGGTTGCATGTCCAGCAACATCTAAGGAAAGGGGTAAATGACAAGAAGCGGTGACCTTTTAGTTCTGTAACTCAGCTAGTGAGTATTTTTAGTTCTATGCTGACAAAAATTATATCCATAAGAATCAAAGAAGAAAACTCCCAAGAAGATGAATGGCTAAGATTATAAATTTTTCTCTTATTTCTCAAATACAATTAAACTGGAGTCAACAAAAATAAATGTATTTAATTTAAATTTAAGATTAAATATATTAATTTTTATTAATTCAATTTTATTTTATATTTAATATTAGAGAAAATAATTTAATTAATATAGTTAAATAATTAGTTTGATTAATGTCGGGCGGGTCCAAATACAAAGTTCTTCTTAAAATTATGAAGTAGTATTTACGTGATACTGAACTCATAATCCGTTTTTTTTAATTATCTAGGTGTGAATGAAATTGTTGATTTTTTTACGTATTATTATAATATTATTTGTGTATCTGAGTTTATTTATTTTTATAATTGAATATAATTTATTTATTTTTTATTGTAATATGATATATTGAATTGAATAATATAACTCTTTTAGTAAAATTATATAAAAAAAATCAGATTTTTTTAATAACGTACTTATACCTTAACTTTTGTAAAATGTTGCCTATCATACTTTGTATTTTGTATTAGTACCCAATACTTTATATTAGTATCTTAGTATCCGATTTTGTATGTACATGTACCTATGCATTGTAGTTTTTGAACTTCTACATGTTTTTTGTGAAAAAAATAAAAATAGAACTCTCGTTCCTCTTTGTAGTTTATTAGTAATTTTAAGGTATCCTATTTATTTTGACAATACTTCATGTGTTTAAATACATGTCTTTTAAGATTATTTTACACGAATTTTAAAATAACTTATATTTGTAAAATTTAAAATTTATCATTACCTTTCATTAATCCACTCATTTATTTATATATCCTCATTCTTTATTAATGTAAGTACAAAATAATTGACCCGTAAAGATATATTAATAAAAAAAGTAGTTATTGCAATATTAAAATTTAAAAATAAACAAATAAAATAATTTTTTCGTAAAAATACAGCAAAGGAGAAGAGAGTGGATATTTTACGAAAATTTCACATATAAAATTCTCTTTTATTTTTTATTTATAATGAAGAATCAACTATTTTAATTTTGACATTTAGTTGGACTAATTCCGTTATTCTATAAATTTAATTTCTCTTTATTTTTAGTTTGTTTAACTCCATTTTCAAACAATATAATTTTTCGCAACTTCATTTAAAGCTTCTAAGTTTGTTGTCTTTTTCAACGCAATTTTATCTCTAGAACACAATCTAATCAAGTTGTGTTCAAGGCCTCCTTTTGAATCTTATTTTAAACACGTGCACTTATGATAACAAGCTTGTTCTCTTTTAAAAATTGAACAATATTATGTCATTGACCCATAGGTTTTTAAATACACTTTTTCAAATTATAACATTTATTTTACCATTAAATAACATATTTTGTATTTTTAGTTTTCTTTTGATCATAAACATCAGAACTTTAATATTCGTTAGAAAGATCTCAAACCACTAAGGACGTGAATATATGCAAAACAATATGCCAAGAATGAAATAATGAGAGATACTACAATTTATGTGTTTTGACAAATACTGTCTATATTCATATAAATACTTTAACAACGTAAATTCAATGTAATCATTTCTTCCTACTTAAAATATGAGTATCTTTTAAAATACAAAATACGTTGTCTTTCCATAACGAGCGTCATTTGTGAATCACTAGGAGACGAACTTCAAATAATCAGCGAGTAAGATCAATTGCCACAAGCTGCCACCTTCCTTTTTTGCATAGGATTTTTTTTTTTGGGTGCGATTGTGCCTTCAAAATGAGGCTGGTGCATTTTTTATAGTCAATGATGTGTGATGTTCCTTAAAGATGAATGTTCATGAAAATGGAACTTTTGACTTCATCAATATATTTTGTGAATGTTGGCCAATAATACTACAAAAAAAATGTAATTTCGCAATAGATTCGAAGCTTGTAGCCGATAGAATAAATTATTCAAAGTAAGATATATATCCAACTTTGACGTGCTTATAGACTTATTTTGTCATCTATTTATTAATATTCTCACGTAGAGTTAATTGAGAGAAACAAATGTGTGGTTGTTCATATTATACTATTACTATAGCGGTGGTTACATATATCTGTACTTGTCAAACACATGCAATTATTTTAACTAATTTGTATAATTAGTATTTATATTTTAAAATTCAACATTTTTAATATTTTGACATATTTTGACATATTTTAAAGGATACGATATATAATACGATAGTGGTGATATATTTTAAAATTCGACAGTTTTAAATTTTTTTAAAGTAAAAAATAAATAATATTTTGACATATTTTAAATGATACGATATATAATACGATAGTGGTAAATGATTAATTCTTATAAAATCGCAATAAAAGACTCTAAAAATTTTAATTTCAACTTATGAAATTATTTATTTTTATAATTTGATTAATGAGAAACAATTAATGCATCAAATGAATCCTACATCATGAATTCGTATGTTATATAATTTAAAATACATCAAATCATAATTTTTCAATTAAAAAAATTAAAAGAAAGACATAAACTATCAGATAACAAAAATCCAAAGTGTTTTTTTAAAAACCCAAAAATATTTGATGATATAAAAAATATGTGCATTATTGTCTTAATCTCTCGAGATACTTTGACTCAGATACAAAAGCTACTAATTGCAAATTAGCAATCAAAAAATATTAAAATAGCATGATCAATTATTAACTGTTAAATAATACAAATATATCCTTTTTTAAAATGCTATGTGTAACAAATAATATACTAATTTAATAAATAAAAACTAATATCTCGATTGATTGATTCTTCATCAAATTACCATTGTTTTGTACAATATCCTCAAATGAATTTTATTCTTTGAAGCAAAAAAGACATAAAAGTAAGCAAAAATAAAACAAAAAGATACATGAAAAAGGGATAAAGGAAATTATTCCCATTAAAAAAAGTAAGTTATCACTCATAGAAAGAAGTTGATAAAGATAAGTGAACTTTCAATGGTTGATGCCATGTCTCTTTCTTTTCTTCTTCTTATTTGTAGAGTTTATCTATATATATATTTTTTATAGAGTATATCTATCTATATATCTATCTTTTTCTATTTTTTAATTATGAAATATCTATCAATACCCATCTGTAGTAATTTATTTATATGTTATTTTTCAAACGGGAAAATAATATCATATCCATATATCCGTAAAAAAAAAAAAAGATTTTCATACGAGGATGATACCAAAAAAGATGTTATTATATCAGCAAGTAACAGCTTCAATGGGATTGAGGAGTATGAGAGTGAACCCTACCATCTGAATCACCCCACGTGCCAAACACATGTAAAATATAGACAAAGATTCTCAATCAAACGGCTGATATCTTATAAGCGAAATCCAACCGTCCAAATCCAACCACCCCTCCCAGACGCAGATTCGCAAACCGTTAAAGCCATCACTCACACCGTTAGCCTAAAAAAGATTATAAACCAAAAAAGTGAAAAGAAAAAGAAAGCGAGTTTGCTTTGTTCGTGTGAAGAAAAGTATAAGCGTTGAAATGAAATTGAAGTGAAAAAATTCATAGACTCTTCGTCGAAATTTCTCACAGATTCTTCACTTTCCCTTCGGAATTTTATCTCTGATAGCTTTTATATCCACTCTCCTCTTCAAACGAATCCATCACTCTAGTAATTCACTACACTTTCCTCTTTTTCTCTTTCGTATTATTCTCTTTTTTAAAAGGATTTAACGGATAACCGAATCTGTTTGTATGCTGAGAAAACGAAGTTAAAGAAGTTGAGGTTTTATAATTGGGTAAGAAGACTACACAATAACACAAGTGCTACTGCAAGATTATTTTCTTTTCTTTCACTTTGTTATCGAGCAAACAAGGAGATTGTGATTGAGAAATTAAGAATGAAAACGAGGTATATGGAGAGATCGAATAGTATGGCGATGGAGAAACGAAGCTTAGATTCAAGTGCGAGTGAGGAAGATCAACCTGAAAGGAAACGACCTGCTTTGGCTAGGTAAATTATTTATTGTGATCGATTATTATGTGTTGCATTTTTTAGGTTTTAACTTTTAATTTAACTAGTATTTTTCAGTTTGTGCGGATTTGATTCTATGCTCGAATCTGTTTTGGGTGAAATAAACGATACATAGAGTTATTATTAATTAATTAATGGAAGTGTAAATGAAATATCTACGTTATGGATTTGATTCTAGTTGATATTCTCTTGTTTGAAAAGAGAAAGAAAATTGAAAATAATCTAGGTATATTTTTTTTTAGTTTTAAAAATGAAAATTTTTTTAGCATTTATTCGATGTTATAGAGTATTTGAGTTATGCTGCATCCTGGTTTGGAATGTATTGATTTATTCTATGTACAGGTCCAAATATGAAAGCTTTGGTAGGTTAATTGAAAGTACATATGAAGAGTACTTTACTGTGATAGTCAATAGTGTCATGTTGTGGACCATTATAACGTTGAATTGATGTATTTGATCCTCTACATCATGCATCAATAGACATCACCATGTTGTGGACCATTATAACATTGAATTGATGTATTTGATCCTCTATCATGCATCAATAGACACCACCTTACTTTGGAATTACCCTATGGGGTAAAAAAAACAAAAGTCTGCATGTTTTGTTTTGCGGTCCCAAAAATTGATTTTGTAAAATTAATTTTACTTAAAAGTGAGTTGAATATAAAATAATTTATGTTTGAAAACATTTACGTAAAAGTGTGTGGAACAAAAAATCATAGTTAGACTCAAAAGTTACAAATTCTAATTTCAAGTTAGAATCAATTATGGAGGCAAAATCAATTCTACTTGATAGCAACCAAATATGTCAAAATCAATTTTACACTTCTAGACTAAACTCAGCTCCAAACGTGGAACCAAACATAGGCTATTTGGAGTCAGGCTTTTGTAAACCAAGGAAATTGGGTGCACCAAGAAGTACTAGGGAACACTTTTTTTTGTCACAGTATTTGCATTTTTGTGTTTACTTATGAAATATTAATTCCATGTGTTAAATTTTCTGATGAAATCATTTATTTTTTCCTTCCATCTATGTCTGCCAATTTTCAGTGTAATTGTTGAAGCCTTGAAGGTGGACAGTCTGCAGAAACTTTGCTCGTCACTGGAGCCTATTCTACGAAGAGTTGTAAGAAAATTAAGTTGATTGTGGTATTGATTTGCATCCTGTTGGGCTATATTATCAAAGTCGTCACTTGCATGTGTCACCCAAACAATCATCCCCTAAAAGAGAAACCTTGTGCCGCTGACCCATTGGGGGAAATTTTTTTGTCCTTTAGGCTGGTAGACCTCGGCTAGATATCAATACTCTGAGGCTTAGATAAAATTGAGTAGAGAATTAGAGATCTCATTCATTTTAAACCTTACCAAGTTGAAATCGGTAAAATCATTATGTATATATATATAGGGAGCATATCGAATGAGAGGAGTTTTATAATGAGAGGGTGAGAGAGCTAAATCTTGACCTTACAATCATAAATGGACAATCACGATTAAGAGTTGTTATATATGTGTGTGTGTGTGGAAAACTCCTCCTAGTGAGAAAGGCTTCTGAAATAATATTTTATTACCTAACTTAGGTGCTATTTTGTAAAATTTTGATAAACTCAACCATTCTGTCCTGCGTGTTTATATGCCTCGTGTTCTCGAAAATAATTCCTTGGAGAAACTCTGTAGGTAAAGTGAATGTATGTATGCGTGCTACTTGAAATGAATGATGTTTAATCATGGACTTTTCTTTTTTGCTATTGAACAGGTTAGTGAAGAAGTGGAACGCGCTTTAGCAAAATTAGGCCCTGCCAATTTTAGTGAGAGGTATTTTTTTTCTCACTTCAGCTCCTTAAGATAGTTTCTTACAAGATTTTACTCTTTATCATAATAGGAGTTATTTTGTATTCACCATTAGTGTAAAACTTCTTCACATATTACAAATTAAGTTCTACCACATCATTAAAAAGAGTTTGACTATGATAACAACTATTTGAGAGATCAAAATCCTTAAATAATATGTCAAATTATCTACTCGTAATTGGTTTATGGTGTAACTGACAATGGATCAAAATTAAACTAACAAAGTCATCATACAACAAATATGTTATTCAAATCATTCACTTTTTATGCTTTGCTTTCATGGCATGATCTCTCTTGCAATTGACTTGTTTTGTTTTTCTTAAAATTGGAGTAAGATAGACGTCTAAGCTTAATGGCGACCCTGTTCTAACTTAAAACTCAAATTTACTGACCGATATATGTTTGATCTGTTGTAACTTAAAATTCAAATATCATACCCATATATGTTTGGCGCGTGTAGATCTTTTCCTAATGTATTTGTAACTATAATTTGTTTTTTCTAATACTCAAAAGTAAAATACAGATCTTCTCCCAAGCGCATAGAAGGCCCTGATGGAAGAAATTTACAGTTACAATTCAGGACCAGGTTATCCCTTCCCCTCTTTACTGGTGGGAAAGTGGAGGGGGAGCAGGGCACTGCCATACATATTGTTTTGATTGATGCAAACACAGGCCATGTTGTCACATCTGGTCCATCGTCATGTGTCAGACTAGATATTATTGTACTTGAAGGGGATTTCAATAATGAGGATGATGATACTTGGAGTGAAGAAGAATTTGAGAGCCATGTTGTGAAAGAGCGAGAAGGAAAAAGGCCTCTTCTGACTGGTGATCTGCTAGTGACACTGAAGGAGGGTGTAGGAACACTGGGCGATCTTACATTTACAGACAACTCTAGCTGGATAAGGAGTCGGAAGTTCAGACTGGGGCTAAAAGTTTCCTCGGGTTGTTGTGAGGGAATGCGTATTCGTGAAGCCAAAACAGAGGCTTTCACTGTTAAGGATCACCGCGGAGAATGTATTTACATAACGTCATTTTTTTTTTTGCTCTATCTTACCTTTCTTTCCAGATCATATCATAATGAAACTTATACTTATTGTAGTATACAAGAAACACTATCCACCTGCCTTGACTGATGAGGTCTGGAGATTGGAGAAGATTGGCAAGGATGGGTCCTTTCACAAAAGGCTAAATAAAGCAGGAATATGTTCTGTTGAGGATGTCCTTCGACTTGTGGTTAGAGACCCACAAAGATTGCGGAATGTAAGAATCTGGACACTTCTTGTCAGGGGAAGGAGTTTTAAGTTTGATCAAATGCTCAAAAACTTGGTTTATGGATAACTTGGTGATTTAATATTTTTATCAATTCTAGTTTTTATAAGTTAACTATCCTTATGCAGATTCTCGGGAGTGGCATGTCAAATAAAATGTGGGAGGTTCTCGTTGAGCATGCGAAGACTTGTGTCCTAAGTGGAAAACTCTATGTATACTATCCTGATGATGCAAGGAATGTTGGTGTTGTTTTCAATAATATCTATGAGTTGATTGGCTTAATCACGAATGACCAATACTACTCTGCCGATTCTCTCTCTAATAGTCAAAAGGTAAATCAACTGGTACAGTAAATTTTGCATTTGTGTTTGAAAAATCTGGTTTTGCTTTCCACGTATTGAAAGTAAATTTGGCTTTTGTTGGGTACAACCATACAAGCACTTCTTCATCTTGAAGGCATCCAACTATAAGTATATACATAATACACTTAAATCAGATCCTATGCTTGGGTAAAAGTTATTTTGCTTTTAGTCTTGGAACTGTGTCAGTGTAAAACTTTTTGTTAGTTTCAAAATCTTACAGGCATGGGGATATCCACGATGTGGCTTTTCCAAATTTTGTGATCAGATCAGATACACAGCTGGCTTAATATATATATATATATATCACTTATTTTTACAGGTGTTATTAGTTATGCTGTAAATCTCCCCTTCTAGGAACGGGAAAAAGTAGTTGTTTAAAACTTCGACAGAAGAAAAAAATATTATATTTTGAAACAATGCGAGTCTCTTTCTTGTAGGTTTATGTGGACACATTGGTGAAGAAGGCATATGAGAATTGGATGCATGTTATTGAGTATGATGGCAAGTCTCTGCTAAATTACAATCAGAATAGGAATTTGGGTATGTCCCAACCTCAGGTTCCAGTGGGTTCCCATGATTATTCTATTTCAAACTCACTTGATCAGCAGATCTCTATCCCAAGTTTACCTGTTCCTGTACCTACAGGACAACCTTCAATGGATCCATCTGCAACAGTTGGAGGTATATAGTTATAAGTAAAGATTATTGTATTAGCAACAAAAGCAAAAGGCTTTTGCAATTGTTATTTACATTATTTTCATTTTACTTCCCTCCTTTATGTTTTACCCGACGTTTCTCTTCTCTGCATATTCTTTTTCCGTTTTTACTCAGTTCATGCACCCACCACCCTCATTATTTCTCTTACTAACTTGATTAAGTGGATAGTTCTTCACACACACTCTCACGCCCCCGCCCAAGCTTTTAATTTTAGATTAAGGTAGCAAATACTAGTAGTATTTATTTTAGAGTGCTTCTTCTTGACATGATTTTCATATGATAGGTTTGTTCTGTATTGCATTGTAAAAACATGATTTCTTAGCAAAAGAGAACGATGGCATCACATGACCAATATAGCGAGCCAATTTGATATGCATCAATGCATATAATATTTTTTTCACGATAGACACTTGTCCTTAAAGAATGGTTTCAGACAATGAGTATTTTGATTGCTGACTACATATGAATAATATTTTGTGCAGGTTATCATCACGGTACGACTACCGGATTCTCAATCCAACCACATAATTCTAATCTTAATTCTTCTATTCAGTTTGGTAATACTGCATTCCCTCTACAAAACCTGCTGACGAGTGCTTCACACCAATCTCAACTTCCAACAAATGACAATGAGCTGTCACTTGGTCCCCCACAATCAGCCACTCCTGGCTTTCAGACTGTTGGCATTTCAGATCCTACTTACAGAGGATTTGAAGACTTCTTCCCAGAAGAAGATATTCGTATGAGAAGTCATGAGATGCTAGAAAATGAAGATATGCAGCATCTGCTCCGTATTTTTAATATGGGAGGGCAATCTCATTCTTCCTTTAATGCTCCTGAAGATGGATATCCTTATTCATCTCCTTACATGCCTGCAACCTCCATCAACTACAACATGGACGATGAGCGAAACCGTTCCTCGGGAAAGGCTGTTGTGGGATGGCTCAAGCTTAAGGCAGCTTTGAGATGGGGCATTTTTGTTCGGAAGAAAGCTGCTGAGAGACGGGCACGGCTTGTTGAGCTGGATGAATCATAGAATATGAAATAGGAGCCATCTCCTATGCGATGATCTGAGCATAGCGTCAAATGCTCCTTTTCTGACATTTCTGAGTCACTATCATGCTGAAGTTTAGTAGCATGAGTAGACATCATATCTTGATTGAATTAATTTTTGCAGCTTTAACTTAAAGCTCCCACCGTGCCTTCACAAATTGTTGTGCAGCAACCTCTGCCTGTACAGGAATATGTTTTACTTGTGATGTTTTTCCACTCTGTAGTCTATCCTGCTCGATATAAAAACCTGACAGTTTTTACCACCTGGTTTAAACTGAAGAGACTGCAGCCGCTTGAAATGCCTAGGGTATCGGTCTGGAAACTAGGAAAACTAGGCTACTTTGTATACATTTAGCAGGATTTACTGAATTTTGTGTTATATATAGACTATACATTACATGGGTTAAAGTTGAACCTAACTGGTGTGTTTTGTGTAATTATGATCAACACTAGATTGCTGGATTTGGAAGTGCTGTTTGCTTGTTTGATTTATGAATTTATTATCAGCAGACTGTTGAGTTTGCACGCCTTTGCCATGTCAGTCAAGGGCTACTAATCTTGTGGAAAAAGCGTGCAAAGATGTTATACCTGACCTAGCATGTTCCTGAATGAACTAAAGTGAATCAGTCATTTTCTAACTGTAAATCACACATCTTAATTCTTAACTTAAGTCCATGAATGGGAGGTAGAAAGTTGGCTTTTGAAATGTTATGGTTGGTAGCTTGACCCGTTGTTCTGGAGCCTACGTGATTCTGGGGTGGGTTTAGAAACATTGACAAGGGTGTTGTGCAATTGAGTATGGGTGCATATATAATGCAAATGCCAAAATGTATTAAAAAGCACTAGTTGTGCTAAATATACAAAATGTTGGGCCGCAGCAAGTGATCCTGCTTAATTAAGGTGAATGAGTGCTCATCCAACACATCAATTTTAGTTTTTTACCAGATTCTATCGGAATCTAGCTTCCGATAGTATAAAATACACTAACCGAGGAGGCAAAATCAAACAGAAGGATGTTCATTCAACCTAAATTAATACAAGTCAATAGACATATCCTGATCTTGAAATTTATCACCGATTAAACCCAAGTAGCCAACCAGCATTCAACGGCCCCGGTAGGCTGTAGTGATGCTAATGATAGGAAATGGTTAGTTGCAAGGAAAAATAAACAAGTCACGTGAAGATGCCACGTAAGCAAGATAAATGGAGTTAAAATAAATTACAACTAATGAAAGTATATATATTTTAAAGATGGCTATAAGTTTATTTAAAATTAAATAAAAGATCAAATAAATAAAAAATAGTGTTTTTGAAATGAAGTCAAAGACGTATGAACAATTATGCCTATTAATAATTAATTTCTTTATTGCAAGTGTTTCATTGGCATTTTGTACAATTAAAAAAGTGACTAATTACATTAATTTGAACACTAAAATTCTTACTTATTTTAATAATAGTTAATTAATAAACTTAGATGAGTTGAGATACAATTTTTAAAAAAGTTGAGATATAATAAATAAATATATAATTAGTAGAAGAAAGATAAGCAATTAATTCTTTATTAGCAGTATAAAGAGACGTCTAATTTAAAAAAAAAAAAATATTGCAAATAAAACATTTAAAGTATAACACGGTGAAATATATAT
>NC_021160.2:1907517-1920049 GCF_000331145.2 Cicer arietinum | reverse complement strand
TATATATATATATATATAACGCTCAATATTTTATAAAAATAATTTTGTAAAAATTGTTTTTTAAGTTCATTCATTTATTATTTTTCTTGATGTTTGAAACAAAAACATTAAATGATAGTCATTCATTGAAAGTTGTTTAGTATAATTTAATACTCATGTAAAAAAGTTATTCTCTTATTTTTATAATAAATGAGTCATTTGATCTCTTTAAACATAGTTCTAATATTATATGGATTTTGTTAACAAGTGTTTATTGTATAATTTTTTCATTGAAAAAATAATAATTTTTATACTTTCAAATAATTGAATACAAATTTCAAAATAAAATTTTTACATTTGATATATTAAAAATGTATCTTAAAAAAATTTACATTTATCGGGTTATTTTTTTAACACAGCATTTAATTTAATTTTTCTTTTTGATGCTAAAGAGGGATAAAGATCTAGAGAAAATAAACAAAAACAATTAAGAAATAACTCTAATAAGTTTAGGAAAAGAGACTCTAGAATTATCACTAATTAAGATGGTTTTCCATTCATTCGATAGAAGAGTTGGGAGAATAAAAAACTTAATATTGTTTAATGTAAAACTATAATTGACAAGTTAATCTCCACAACGATTTTTCTAAGTTATATATGGTTAAATTTGACCTATCAATTACTCAAATTATCTTTCTAATTCTAACAACTAAAGTTGGAGCACATCTAAACAACATTTAATTTTGTTGATGGAATTTTACGCAACTATTATTAAATTTATAAATATGTAATAGATATATAATATGCGTTACAATTGAATATATATATATATATATATATATATATATATATATATATATATATATATATATAAAATGGTTGGATCTCTTATCTAATTGAATGAGTGTCCAATCTCTAACAAATACGTGAAAATATTTGTTAAAATATTTGTTAAGAGAGTTAAAGCTCTAAAAATATATATCTAATTTGTTTGAGACACATGTAAATAATTTCCTAGTAAAATAATAATTAATTTTAGGATTTGATTTGTATGATTATTTAAAATAAAATAAAAGTAAATAATTATTTTAATCTCTCACATAAATCACGAGATTCAACTTAGTCTAAAGATAAATGTAATTTGTAATGCCTCAAAAAATTATAACCGGACAACTTTGTTCATAACTTGGTTATACTTTATTTGATTGAAGAAGAAAATACAAGGAAAGAAAAAAAAAATGAAAACCAGAGAAAATGAATAAAAAATTATGTTGATAATTTGGCAGTTTGGTATAAGAAAAATAAAAATAATTGATGATATAAAAAATATATATCTATTTATAAAATAACAAAAAAATTATAAAGAACAAAATTAAAAAAAACAAAAATAATTATTTTATTATAATAAATAAAAAAAATTATAAAATATAAAAAGTAAATTAGAGAGAATAAATATATCAAATAAATTTCGTAATAATTAAAGAAAATGTTTCAATTTAATAAACTACAAAAGTTATATTTTTATTCTCTTTATATTATTTTAATTTTTCATTAATAAAATTTATGTCATTTTATAAATATAAATATTTATTTTTATTATCTCTTAAAAATTAATTTATATGTCCTAATAAAATAAAATTATTTTATATTATCATCTGATTAGAATCAATATGTCCCGATTATATAAAAAAGCTAGATGTAAAAAATTTAAAAAGAGCCATAAATAATCTTAACTATGTATCTAAATCAATACCCCATATAGCGGTTTTTTTCATTGGGTAGAGATTACTTTTATTTGTAGTTTTTTTTTAATTTAAATTCTATTAAAATATATTAAATGTTCGTTTGTTATAGATTATAAAAAAAAGTTGATATTCAATAATTTAAATATTAATTTTTAGTGACTTTAAAAAAATTAATTTTGTTTTTTTTAATTGTAATGAAAATCATTTTTTAAAAATAATCAATTGTTAAAAATAATTTTAAAAAAGAAACTATTTAAAATAACTTTTCATTTTAAGCTTTTTTAGTTTTTTCTCGTATTATCATTTTTCTTTAATTTGTAACAAGCAGATGGAATCTTGTAAAAGTGATTATAATAAAAAAAAAATCACAAAGTAGTTGTTAAAACATGCACTAAGTTGATGTCCTAGAATCAAGTATTCTAATGATATATAAAATGACTTTACACTATGTATAAATTAAACTTTTTCTTTCATGCTAACTACAAAAATAATGATCTTATATTTTATGTTTTTTCTCCTCTATTATTTTCTTTTTCTTTCATCCATCTCTCTTTCATCAACCAAAAAATGTGTAAAGAAGATAGTGATTAAGTTGTCTCCCTTTAATATTTTCAAAGATTAAATGTTAATTTTATTTTTCTCATATATTAAATTAAGTATTCCAATTTTTCTCATGGACTAAAATGAATTTTCATTCTTAAAAAAAGAATTGAATGATAGCATATATATTATTAATATTAAGTATTAAATATATTAATCAATTATTTTTTGAAAAATAAATTTTAATACAATTAATGATCCTTTGACATATAATATCATCTCATATATTTTAACATGTTAATTATTTTAAACAAAATAATTTTTAGAATTTGTAATATGTTAATATATAATATATTAAAATTAAAGAGATGCTATAATATTTGAAAACTATTATTAAATGCAAAAATATTTCCTTCAAGTAACTATTTAATCGTATGGTTAGTATACTTATAATACATAAAATAAATAATTTTACCAGTAGCCCCTATAGTCAAAATATATAAAATAAAATACATTTCAATTATAACATATAATTATCTATTGCTATGTTTTTTTTACATGATTTATTTCTCAAATATTCTAAAAAAATTATTGTAAGAAAAATATAATCAAATATCTTACTTCCCATGTACAATTTTTCATTACTTTATCTGTTGTTATGTTTCCAAGCGCTTAATCTAAATAAAAAGAAAATTAAAGTTAAAAAAAAAAAAAATTGAATCAAATATAAACCATAAAATATTTTCTATTTACTTTAGATCGGGCACCTTCCTATATTTGTGTAAATAAAAAATAAAATTTGAATCCCCATGATATGTCTTCTGACGAAATGATTATTGTGGCAATTAAGTTTTTAGAAGTTAAAGTTATAAGCGACTTTTGATCTTGTAAAAAAAAATTATATATTTTTTATAACTAGTAAAAACACGTGTTAACGAAGGAGTGGTGGATCATTGTTATTTTATATGTGCACAATTTAAACATTAAATAAAAAATTCAATTTATTTATAATAATAAATATCCTGTATTTTATTATTTTTATTAATGATAAATATTTATCTCATAATTTTTTAATATTTATCAATGAAGAATATTTGTTCTATTATTTTTTAAATTTAAATATATCTTTGGTCATTGCAATTATAATTTTTATTTATTTTAATTCTCATCAGTTTTTTTATTTGATACACACCCCTACGAAATATAGTTTTATTTTAAAATAGATATTTCATCTAATTTCTGTTACAAAAATTCTAACAGCGTTAAACTTAAATATAATTAAAACATAATTTTTTTTAACCTAAAAATAAACTCCAATATAATTAAATTATAACATTTTTAACCTAAAATATACCTCAAATATTTTATTTTTCTTCCCTATAAAAACTTAAAATTAACAATTTCAAAAATAATCTCTTTTGAAATTGTTGGTTGAAGTGTAGAGTATCAGCATTGACACGTTAATTATAAGATAGCAATATGTATTATATTATAAAAGTTAGCGACGTTGGGTTTTCTTTGAAATTATTGGTTCAATATTTTTTTAATTTTTACCTTCTTTAATAATCGTTTATAGGTAAAATATGCTTTGGAGATTTCTTGATCAGATTTTTTAACTCGTTGACCAGATTTTTGGTGGAATTTAAACTATTGAAAATCGAATATGGAATGTTAATCGGAATTGAGAAATAGTTGGATTCAATAATTGATGTTTCAAAATTCAATTTATTGATAACAAAACAATTGATTCATCGTTTTAAACCAATTCTCAATCACTAGCTTCAATTTCACCTTTTCCATCCATCGACGTAAAGAATATCGAAGTAAATCAATCGAAAAAAGAAACAAACATTCACAATTTTGTACTAATATTATATTTGGAACACTAATCTTAATTTACGTAGTAGTGTGATTTTTTTATGAACGAATAGTGAAATATTTGAGGTAAGAATAATGAAACCATATGAGGTTAATTTTAGGTTTTTTTTATAGAAGAAGAATGAGTTAATTTAAGGTTAAAAATTTAATTATATTGGTATTTATTTTTAAGTTAAAAAAGTTATGTCTTAATTATATTTAGGTTTAATGTTGTTACAAATTTTTTAAAGAAAGTTAAATGGAAGAACTATTTTAAAATAAAACTATATTTGCATTAATGTGAAGCAAACAAAAAAAAAACTTACGATGACCAAAATAATAATAATAAAAAGTTATAATTGTAAGGACTAAAAAGATATTTAAAGCTATTTTTTATGTATAAGTGACATATATTCGTCTCATGATTTTTTATAGTTATCTCTATCAAATATTTATCTCGTATTTTTTGTTTTTTGAATATTCATCAATGACAAAAATTTATTTAGTGTTTATTTATTTATTTAATATTTATTACTAACAAATATTTGTCCAGTATTTTTTATATATTACTGTAAAATATTTATCCCGTATATTTTTTAATTTTTTCTAAACAAATATTTGTTCGGTTTTTGTGTATCCATTATAAATATTTATTTAATATATTTTTAATTTTATCAATGACAAATATTCGTTGTATATATTTATTTTGTATTTTTTCCAATTGTTGAAACTAAAGAGGTAAGTTTCAATTTTTTTAATATTTGTTTTTTTGCCAGTTTTTTCAAGTCTTATATTAATAGTTGGAAGATCAAAAAGAGAATATATAGTTGAAAAAATAATATATGGTTGAGTGGTGTTAATTTGTGTATATAATAATAAAGATTGGAAAGGAGTATAAAAGACTATGTAAAAAATTTGAAGGAAATAAATTGTCATTTTTATCCTATAAAATTTAACAATGGTTAAAAATGATGAGAACAATATTAGTTATTTGTAGTTATTTTTTTGATAAAATAATCATTAATTTATATTTAAGGTAGTTATACTTTTTTGTCAAAAATAAATGTAGTTCTATTTTTTTTTTTATAGTTATTTATTTTCTTTTTCGTAGATTTACTTATTTACTGTCAAATAATAATGACGTGACAAAATATTAAATGAGGATAAATTTATATTTTTAATATTTGTTTTTATTTTTAATTTTAATAAGATAACTATTTTTTTACTAAGCTAGTTATATTTTTTTGTCAAAATAAAATGTAGTTATAATTATTTTGTTTGTAGTTATATATTTATTTTTCAAAATGTACTTATTTACCCTCCAATAATAATATGACAAAAAACTAAATAAATGTACATTTGTATTTTTTTACAATTTATATTGATAGTACATTTTGTATACAACAATTATTTAATTCTCTTTAAGGTAGTTATATATATATATATATTTTAAAATATACAGTTCTATTTTTTTTAGTTTACTTGTTTACGCTCAAATAATGATGTGGCAAATAATTAAATAAAAGATAAGTTTTTATTTTTTATATTTGATCTTTTATTGGTTATTTTGTAATTATTTTTTTGATAAAATATTTATTTCTTTCTTATTAAGATAGTTATATTTTTTTGTCAAAATAAAATGTAGTTGTATTCCTTTTTTTGATAATTATTTATTTCTTAAATTTATTTATTTATCTTCAAATAAGAACGAGACAAAAAAAACTAAATATGGATATATTTGTATTTTTTTATAGATATTTTATTTTCATATATTAATAATAGATATGTATGTTGATTCGTTGGATTTTTTTCCTATATATCTCTTTTTAAAATTTTTTTATTCAAAATATAATGCTACAGAAAAATATATTAAAATGTTTTACTATTTGAGTTTTCATTAGATTGTTTCTCTAAGATGCAACCACGTGAAAGAAGAAAAAAATTAAGTGCTAGTAATTGGTGGCATCATGGAGATAGGACCTTTTTCATATATATATATATATATATTTCTTTTTTTTATATTAAATGATAAAATAAACAAAATTTAGTTTAAAAAAATACAAAAAAATTATAAAGTTTTAGTAGAGTTGGTGATAATATTCAAACAATATTTTAGATTTTATGATCGAGTAATCAACACAGTCCGCATTGTGCATTTTATTCCCAAATCTTAAAGTCTATTTTAGAAATTAAAAATAGACTTAAACAAAGATAATATATATATATATATATATATATATATATATATATACATATATATATTTTTTAAGATTAACAGATAATATTTTAGATTTTATGATCGAGTAATCAACACAGTCCGCATTGTGCATTTTATTCCCAAATCTTAAAGTCTATTTTAGAAATTAAAAATAGACTTAAACAAAGATAATATATATATATATATATATATATATATATATATATTAACATGTAATTAATTTTAAAGTTTAACAGATTATAGATAAAAAGTATAAAATAACTATAAACAAAAATAATTATGCATGAGAAAAATTATAGAAAATTAAATGTAGATATAAAATAATAAATTGACCTCACATGACATTGAAGCACAAACAAGAGATGAGTGATGTGGAAACTTGAGAGATTGAATTGTTGTCGTATGTGAATTATCTTGCACAAAATATTAGGGGAACAATAAGTATTAACTAAAATATTATAATTAAAATTCATAAAAATCATAACTTTTTATATTTTGTAAACTTTTTATATCTTATAAATTTTTTATTTATTATAATAAAATTCACAAATTCCAACACTAAAACTCTTCACAATTCACAAAACCACAAATTCAATTCACACACTACTAATTTAAAATTTTAAACTAAAACAATTCACAATTAACAAATAGTAGAAGAGCAAAATAATAAGAACTTAAAAGTTTGAAAATATTTTAATAACTTGTCACTATTATTTTATTAACTTATCATTATTATCTATAAAAAAAAATAAAAATAAAAAATAAAAATAAAAAATAAAAAATAAAAATATAGAGAATGTCGTAGTCCGCCATTTGTTTTTATTCAAATAAAAAATTATAGTAGATAGGTTTCCAACGGTTTGATTTTTGATGAATAAGTCCAATAAACTGTTAGGAATAAATTGCATAACATAAACTATGTCACTTACTCGATCATAATTGAAAATGTTATCGACAACTCTATTCAATATTTATAATTTTGTTTATATGTTTTATTAATTTTATATTTATTATTAATTAATAATTAATATTTTAAATTTTTTATTTGTTAATTTTTGTTTATTTTAATATTTAATATATATAAAAAAAGAAATATATGTTTAAAAGGTCGCATTATCACTATGCAACCAACTAATAGTTTCAATATTTTATTTTTTAAAGATATGTATTTTGAATTTTTAGAAAAAAGAATATATAGAGAAAAAAATCATGATTAGTTGAATTTGTTTTTGTAAAAACTGACAAGTAATTAACTTAGGAGAATTCAGTCTAAAAATAATAATTACATATATTAAAAAAAGGAATTGCACGTTTATTATAATAAATCTTTTAATTTAAAACCTTAACTGAAAATATACTATTAAATTACATTAAAAAAAAAAGAAATATAATATTAAATAGTTATTTAAAACAAACTATTAAATTGTCATCACTTTCTAAGATTTTCAAAATCTAATAAAAAATATAAATTGTGTCAAAAGAAAAAAAACGAGTAGCCAACGACCAATGAGCATGCAATGAATATTGACAGGAAGAACCCAGATCAGTTTCAAATTCCGACATGCTTTCAAACGTTGGTCTAGTGCCACATTTTGACAATAAGACAAAAATATTTGTGAAATTACATCTTTCTCTCCTCAAGTAAATGTGTCATTTTCATGGTCTTTACAGAGGATGAAAATTCCACGTCACGTATCTTGGTCTTAATTGAGTGAGTGAGAAAAATGTTTCAGTTTTTTTTGGTTTTATATAAAAATGTTTCTTTATTTTTAATTTTACAGAAAACCAGCAAAAGTCATGAGAAACGCATTATATTCTTTTCTCCTATTCAATTTGTATTTTGTCTGTATGCTAAACAACCATTGATTATATCCGTTTCTTAAAAATTATTACATTAATAATAAATATTTATACATTAAAATTAAAATTACAGTAATGGAGATTTCCATTTCCTTTAAGAATTTGAGAGGAATTTTATTCTGAATTTCAGTATATAATATCCAACACCACTACTGATTCATCATCATATTTTCAGTTCAGTGTTTCACATCTAAAATTCAAGCTCAATCTTATCATTTCTTATCAATGTCCAATCCAAACCAACGAAATCATCTTCTACCAATTCATAATCTTCCATCTGATATAGTAGAAAATATTCTCACCTTTTTACCCATCAAAGGGGCAATTGTTGCTTCGACTATAGCTCAAAGGTTCAAGACATCATGGCATCGTAACCGTAGATTTTTGTTTGGTAGAGAGTTTTCTACTCGCTATGGCCAACTAGAGTTGGCCACAATGGTTGATCATATGTTCAATTCGCACCATGGCGAAGAGATTAAAACTCTTAGATTACACATCGATCCTATTGGGATCGAAGCGCTGCTTAAGAAATGGCTAAACATATGTGTTAAAAAAGATATAGAAGAACTTGAATTGTATTTTTTTCGATTGGGTTTCACAATTGAATTTAGTGTTCTTGACGGACTACACAAGTTGAAAACTCTAAAATTAATCAATTGTGAAATTCAATTGCTCAAAGATCCAGTTGGTTTGCGATTTTTGCACACTTTGAATCTATGGAAGCTCAATCTCACTCAAGAGATGTTTGATATATTGATTTCTCATTGCAAGATGCTTGAAACTCTTGATTTGTATTTTTGTTTGATATTTAAGAAAATGAAAATAGTTGGTAGTAACAACAAACAATTCAAAAAGTTGAGAATTGCTGGTTGCCGTGACTTGGTTGATATTAAAATTGATTCATCAACTCTTAGTTCATTTTTTTACCATGGAAAATTGCCTAGAATTCAATTTGTTCAAGCAATGAGATTGTATGAGGCTTATTTTTACATTATACCTTCAAGAAACTACATTCAACCTGCTCAGCTTGAAGCTCTAGCAAATGATTTTTCTAAGGTCGCTGTTCTCACCACTTCATCTATACTTATAGAGGTATATTATATATGTTTTTTATTCTATAGTTTGATTTACATTTCATTCTTTATTATTTTATTAATTAAATTACAAATTGTGGCATGCTATATATATATATATATATATAATATAGAATTTAATTTTTATATATTATGTGTAAAAAGTTATTACATTATCAATCAATTACAACTATTAAATCAATAGTAATATTTGACTTTTGTCATAATTATTTATAAAAAATTTCACACCAATAGTGTATACAAATTAAATTTTACAATATCATATTTTGCTCAAAAGAAATATATATGTGTAATATAAAATTTATTAACAATATATTTTTGATAAATTGATGCATGCCTTTAATAAATAAAATTAATCTTGGAATTTAGGCTTTGTCTGCAAGGTTTCGTGATGGGATATTTCGAGAAGCAGAATACAATTTTTTTTATCTGAGGGAGCTTCAACTGTTTATGGAAGGAGGAATGTTTTGCAATCCATATGACATCTACTTGTTTCTCAAACGTTGTCCATCCTTGCAGAAATTGTTCATCGATGTGAGTATATTTGAGTACTATACTAATTGATCCTCAACTAATTAACTATACATATTAATTGTTGATTTATCATATGAGCTCTAAAATCTAAAAGTATTTATCACATACATATATATAGATCCAATATTGGATATTCATTTAGTACATGTAGTTGTAATAGGGTGAAGATATTTGCAGTCCTGACTTTTTATTTTTTAGTTCAAATTGTAGTGAAATCCTTTTTTTTTTATACACAAGAAATTTAACGATACATACGTAAATTCGACATATACCACTAATATATTTAATTTTTGAATTAATAATTAAATGAGTTAAAAAAAAACTATTTCTATCATGTAAGAAATTAAAATAACTACATATTATTTACCAAAAGTGCAGAGAAATAAACTTTAACTTTTTTCTAAATTTTTATTATTTATGAATATCAAATATTTTCTATGATACAATATAAAATATTAGTATGATGTTTATAAATAACAAAATATAATCTTTGTGAATGTACTATATAGAAGTTTATATATAATAATTAGAAAATATATTTTTGTAAAATTTTGTCATTGTAACCTCAAAAATTAAGTATGAATCTCCTCTAAACCAACTGTGCATTTGTCATTGTTTTTATTTTAGTTAATATATATATATATATATATATATATAATTTATATACAATTTAAATATTTTATATACTATCCATTAATCACAACCATTAAATCATTAATAATATTTAATTTTTATTATAACTATTTATAAAATCACACACATTATTTAGTAACTATGTAAAACTTGCATACAAATTAAACTCTGTATGCAATGTGTTGAACATGATTTCAATTAAACTATATGTGCAGCTGGATGATTACCAATTTGAGTGTGGAGTGTATTGGGAATTGCATCAGAAGCATCAACTCAACACCATCGATCACCTCTTCACTCGACTCCAATTTGTTGTGCTAAAAAATTTCAAGTTTATGGATCATGAAATTGAGTTGGTTAAAATGATTTTGGAAAGAGCATCTATTTTGGACAAGTTGTATCTGATCCCACCAAAATCTGGTCGTTACAGCAAGTTAGAACCAGATTTAGCAAAGTATGATAAATATTTTCAGACATTTAAAATAGCATCAAAAAACTTTGGAATAGATTATAAGGAGCATTGTGTCAAGTTTCCAACTCATAGCAAATGTTGGTTCCACCAGAGTTTGGGTTTGGGTGGTATCTATAACTAATAATTAAGGATGTGTTTGGGAGTGGTGTTTGTTTTCTTAGCATGGGAGGATAAAAGCAATTAAGTTGTTATGTTATGTTTGTAATGGGTCTTCATGTTTTGAACTTATGTTTTTTGTTTGTTTTGTTTCACAGAAACAATCGTTGTTTGTTTTGTTGTGTTTGTTAAGATGTCTGTAATTGTAATGGTTGTGTCAATTTTGCATTTGTGAATGTGACTATGACCAACATGTTTTATTTTATATTTCAATGTTAATCTGGTTTGTGAAATTCTCTTTTACTTTATATTTTGATGATTTTCTTTTTCATTTATTTATTTATCCAAACTTTTTCCCCCTTCCGGGACTAGTAGTATGTTTTTCATTGATGCATGCATGTTATATAACCTTGTTTCTTATTATAAGGGAAATCAATTTTGGTCCGCTCTTATTTTATTATTTTTATTATTATGACAATATACAAGCATCTCATATATATGTGAGATATCCGTAGATACATTTGAGATATTTTGTTTATTACTAACATTGAAAGTCAATCCAAATTTGCTAGATACTAGTAAAATAAATAATTGGATCGATAGAGTACATTTTATAATTTTGAAAGTGACATAAATGTAATGTGCTGAAATTCTTGGATAGTCATTAATTTACTATTGATAATTTTTTATGGAATTTCTTTTGTCTTGGATTCGACTTAGGTGTATCTAACTACTACTTACGCTTTTAAATATCAAATTTTATTTATGGATGAAATTCACGGGAATTATAAAAATTGATGGTAACATTAAATATATTGACAAATGATATTGTATTAAATGTTTTATCCTTCAAAAGAAATGATAAATTTAATGTTTTTATTATAATATTTATTTTTTATTGTAGAAAAAATAAATAATAAATTAAGGATATATTAATAAAAAAATTAATGCAATTAAAAATTCAAAAAACCTCTTATAAAAAGAGGCAAAGATAAAAATATAAAATAATTAAAGGTATGTAAATAGAAAAATAATTAATGCACTTAAAAATTTAAAGAAATTCTTATAAAATGGGACACAAAAACTCTCAAAAGTATTTTATATTATTTAGAACTGACAATCCCTAAACAATCTAAGGGATTAATCCACGTTGATTCAACTACACTTGAAAACTTTTAATATTGCATTGGAACTACAACCATAACAACAATTTAATTTTGTCTACAAGAATGTTCCACAAATACTTTTGCTACTTAAAAATACTAAAAAAAAAAGAAATTGCGAGTCAAATACATCAAACACAAACTAACCACAGCACAGTATATATATAAATAAGAGCAATTGACATCATTGCAAATTTAATATTGTGACACATTTGATAATTCTTCATCGCATACTAGCTATACAAAATCTATTTTAAGATTAAAAACTATAATTACACGGAAAACATATATATATATATATATATATATATATATATATATATATATATATATATATATAT
>NC_021160.2:1893679-1907335 GCF_000331145.2 Cicer arietinum | reverse complement strand
TATATATATGACATTAATTTGAAATAATTTATTATGTTAATGAGATATATCAATTTAACTCGTTTGATAAAATTTCATCAGATTTTAATTTTAATATATTTTATTTATTCAAATTAATATATTTTATAAATACGATCTAAATTTTAATCCAACAATAAATATAAAAATACAAATTTGAGATACAAAACTATCAGTTGTGTCATATTTTCAATATGACATCACAGTGTCAATTCATTATGTCCCTTATAAATATTATCTTCTAAAATAAATACTCATAAACTATAAACTTTTACCCGATATTTTGTTTTTAAACTGTGTGAAAATCACATAATTTATATTATCTTGATTTGATCAGGTAACGCCTAAAATTATGTATAACGCCGCTGTTGTATGCTTGCCAATAATCACTTCCAAAAGAATCGAAAAATACTTTAACAATAAAATATTATATTATCTTGATCAACATAACGATGGTGTTGTACTTTTTTTTTTACCAATAATCACTTTGAAAAGAATCGAAAAATACTTGTTGTTACATATCCATCAAAATACTTGTAGTATGTAACTAAAAAGATGATAAAAAAAATTAAATAAGTTACATATCCATCCAAATAATTATATATGCATTTGGTAAAATGGAGTGATTGACAACAACAATCATGCTAATATATTTTCTAATTAATTTTGGCATTGTAACCTCATACTATATCTAATTAATTATAAACACTACATAGATTAAATAAGTTACATATATAATTTTGATGATCATTATATAATTGACAACAACAATCATACTAATATATTTTCTAATTATTTAAGAATAACTAGAACTCTTTTGATGATTATGCACGTTTCGTTAGAGAATCTTAGCCTAGAGGCATATGATGGTCACCATCTGAAGACATGGCTGATCAGATTAGGTAAGTGTGGCTTGAGTAGTGAAAAAAATGCAGATGAAACTGTCAACATCCTCTGACTAAATTAGGTTGCAATTAGCAAAAAAAATTATCAATACCCATAAAACCTGCAAGAGATCAGGATAAGTCAGAAATATTCAATTTTTGAGGATTGGATGACAAAGACAGTGAGTGATAAGGTTCATAAAAACAAACATATAAATTATAATTGCTTGGTTGTTCATATGCCTTGGCATGATATGGTGTACTCAAGTAATTTACAGTTTAAAAATCCTTAACAAATTGCCATATACCTGCAAGAAGCAACTTATAAACACTACATAGATAAGACCTAATTTCGGTGGTATCATGATTCATACAACAATAATAACCAAGCCTTATCCCATTAATTAGGGTTGGCTAGGTATCATGATTACCAAAAATAAAAAGAGATATGAATGAATTACTTTAGAATAGTTGGAACCCAGCAAGGTGATCAGTCGAACAAGAAATTAAATTTTCTTTCGATCAACAACAATGACCGCATACAACACAACACGCCTGTCAGATAAATCTACATCTCTTCTTCCCTGTACCATTCCCATCAGCATTTCATCTACACATTCAGTTTCTACAGTTGGCCACAATTATATGCGTTTCTTCCCTCAACCAAGAACAACAATTGTTGATATGGGCTATACAACTCTAGCCCATCTTCCACCACACATTGGACAGCCATATCCAAGCGGCTGACCCACCAAATTTCCCGGTCATTTTGATTAGGAAGGTTGGTGGAACCAGGTGAAGCAAAAGCACAAGTCTGCCGCAGACATCTTATACACTGCACCACACAAAAGTAAAAAGAAGAATCAGAAAATAGAATATCCACACGGAGGCAGAAAAAAAATTAGAAGTTCAGAAAGAAGAATCTGGAGAAGTGTCATTTGACTCATTTCCATGCATCACAGAAAGAATAACTTTATTTACAAATTTGATCGTGATTGAATACATTAACAAGTCTGACTCGGCTAAAAGCCCTAAAACTTTCAGTTACCGTCAAAACTTACATTTGGTGGCATAGCAATTTGTCATCTATCTATTGGTATGGATATATACAGAGAAAAACCTGACAATGACTATATTAGAGATTAAAGGAAAATCTTTAACGTTTCTCAATAACAAGCACTTAGTAGTTATTATGCGTAAACATGGACAAGAAAACAATAAGAAACATTTTACAAGATTTATTTTCATACCTTGTACCAGACCCCTTCAAGGCCGGTCTTCCATAGTGTAGTAACAACATCTCTTCGAGAACCCATTATACCAAGATAAGCTCCCAGACCCACTGAAGTGTTCAACCCAAAAGCTGCATCTCGCTCAGACATCCTGTGCTTCCTTGGCCACAATCCCTTGGCTGCATAATAGACATCACTATTTTCCAACGAACTGGAATCAAGTGGACTTAAACTAACTAATTTTGGTGAATCATTTGCACAATCTTCATCATTTGAATCAGTCTAAGGTCCACCAAATGTATTACGTCGATGCCACTCTTCTGCTGGAGAGTTCTAGCTCACGAAGTAGAAGACCAGCAGCATCTGCACCTCTAGGGCGAGGCATGTTCTGCATAGCCATTTTTATTTAGTTTTGGGGAAGGCAGCAGTGTCACTCATAGGAAAGTTAGTCAAACAGTCCAAGGAAAGAAACAGATCTTAAATAATGCACTCAAAAGAAACAAAACAAACAAAAACATGTATTTTATCAAGAGCTCAATAATCAATCATATCAACTGCTCCTACATGATCTAAAACAGTGTGCTTTATCATTAAATGATAAACAACATGCTATAAAAGGCACCCTTATATTAAAGAAGCACAACTGAGCCTCTTTTCTTATCGTATTTCATTAACTTTTATCACTCTTATATCACATTTTCAAATCATGAATTGAATGGCATCATAAACTCAAGGAAATAACACATCATGTTCGTGAAATACTACTGAAGTACTCACAACTAGTTCCGTTTGTCTCCGAGACACACTAATTATGAAATGAGAAAACAGAAAGTTACCTGCATATGTGGGCCAAGGGATGCTTCAACAACCTCTGGCAGTGCAGTGTAGTTCCCGTCAATATAATGCAGACGAACCTGAATGTTGCTATTCCCCACCTGAGAAACTGGCAAGGGGTGTTGCAGCCCAGATGTTCGGCGACATAGATCCATAAGTACTAGAAAAAGCACCTTGACCTGCATTACAAATGCTTTAAGACCTTAAGTAAAACTAACAGCTGAGTCATTGAAAACAAAGGAAAGAGTTACCCTGGTTCGTTGAAAACAAAGGAAGTAGTAAGTATTGAATCCTGTCTCTGCAACTCATTACCAATAGAACCTTCATCTTCATAAAGTGAAGTAATCTATATGAAGCAATGACATAGACACTGAACACGGCAATGATATGCTGACACCGGTATTAAATTAAGCAAATAGAATTAATTGAACACATTTGCCGACGCCGTGTCAGTGTCGAACACCTGTAGGACACCAGACACTTCTTCAATCCAAGGCGTTGGTGATACATAGGAAGTAATACATTGATAGGAATCTTGGGCCTTATGACACAAACGACCCAACTATAGCAGTATATCCTAGTAGGCCCATTACTTGATAAAGTTACATGAGGAAAACGGGAGGTGGGGTTGCAAGATGTTTGCTGATTCAAGGGGATTGGTTATAAGAGAGAGGGATAGGATAGTGGATATTCATTGAGAATTATTGTTTGAGTTGAATGAACACATGTGTCGAAGTCATGTCAGTGTCGAACACGAGTAGGATAACCGGACACGCCTTCATTCCGAGACATTGGTGCTACATAGGAAGTAACACGTGATGACCAAAGTTCAAACCAAACATCCTGATAAAGTTCCTGATAAAACTGAAGAAACTCACTTCCATTCACCAAAGTCAATGGACTGAAGTGATATATGACCAAGATACAAATCCCTCAAATGCTGCTTACACAACCCTAGTCGCCGTTTATTTAAGCTTGGATGAATGCAAGTTGAAAACCCAGTCATCAAGCTTGGAGACTTTTGCCTTTCCATTACATGAAGAGTATACACTCTTGGTGCTGGAGCTGAGCACCCTAGTACAAAACAATTACATGGTCTTGCTTGGGTCACAATTCTTGCCAGTGACAACAAACACAAACCACTATATGCAATTCCGTACGTTAACGCCTCATCGTTGTCAAAAACTTGAACACCCAATACTTCATTCATCATCTCGTTCTCCGTGTCCTGCGATGGTGGAAGCCTACTTAGTTCTTCATCAAACCGCTTTTCTATCTCCGTTTCATGTATCCGATACTTTGCTGCTAAAGTACGAATGCATGATTTCCTAATTTGATCCGATATCAAAAACTTTATTTCATTAAAGTTAGCACAATCTTCATACCATTTCAGCCAGCGGCAAGCAATCCCTGAAAACCAGTCAATTATTTCACTTGTATCGTGCATGACAAGCAAATTAGCAGATCGTGAGAATCCATGTGATGTAGTTAATCCATATCTCTCGAGACGCTTTTTTATGGCATAGACAGGAGCGATAATCTCGGTTTTAGCTATCACCTGTTCTGTCGAACCGTTATTATTTCCCAAAAGCTTGACAATAGAATCTGCCTCACAAGATATATACTTCTCTGTCTGCTTCATAAACTCGTAAAAGGAATCCGTTAGCTCTTGCGGAAGAGCCGGCTCTCCAACGAACTTAGACAAGACATTTTCTTCGCTTTTGGCATTTCTCACTTGAACATCCTGCATCCATATCTTCAACAAGTGCTTATACCAATGATCAGTTTCCATCCCAGGCTTTCGGTAACATGAAATCCTATTTAGGGTAGAGCTATTATCAGCTAAATGTTTGATCTCTGATTCCTTGACTTTCTTCAAACCATGGCCTAACCATTTCTTCCCTATTCTAACCGTCCCATAATTCCAAGCCTCAAGCTTCTGCAAAGCAAACATCTCAATTTTATCTTTCAACTTGTGAACTGCTTTCACAGCAGGACTGTCTTCAACATTTCTTTTTATCAATGCCCCCAAAAACCGAACACTGCTAGCACCTACACATGGCAGCACATCGGTTCGACCACCCCCAGCATCCAACATCAAAGATTCTTTTAGATAACTCTCAATCTCAAACTTAAAATTGACAGCACAATCCCTAGAACCAGAAACTGCGAAAAAAATCTCATCCATAAACCTAACACAATAAACTTTAACACTAGAATTCTCAACACCACCACCATCCAACTCTCTACGAAACCAACCGCGCAATGCAGAGCGCGGCTTATCTCCATCAAAAAGCTCTCCACCACCACCTACACCTTCGTATTTCATCGACAACCTATGAAATTCACTATCAAATAAATCAAGATAAATATTCATCAAAATAGGTGACAAAATACCTTCTTGTGGTAAACCATGTCCCTTAGGAAAACCACCAAACTCAAGATTCAACACATTAGCATCAAACATACTTTTAATCAAATCAAACAAAAAACCATCCTCTATCTTATCCTCCATTACACAAACTAACTTATCCATCAATAAACAATCAAATTTCTTTTCCACAAGCAAAGCAAACCACCAATCAGGACTCAACACACTTTTGCATATGTACTTCAACGCCGCCTCCCGGCCCCTTCCGCTCCGGCAACCGTGCGAAATCTTAGAGAAATTTGGCTTGAAAATCACTTCCAACACAATCCTCAACGCTTCCTGAACAACTCTCAACTTCAAATTAGGAAGCACTAACAATAACTCATCTTCCTCTTTCAATTCTTTTTTCTTCTTCTTTTTTCTCGTTGACATTGAATAAGTATTTGCGTTCACGTCGAAACTACCTTCGTTAAGCTGCTGTGCCACGTCATCAATGAAATAACTATCTCCGTTCCGTTGTGGCACGTCATCAATGAAATAACAGTCTCCGTTCCGTTGTGCCACGTCATCGATGAAATAACCGTTTTCGTTATCTTCGTAGCGTTTTGTGGAGTCTCCACTATTTTCGCCGCGTTTTGAGGAAACGGTTACGGGGTGAACGATTGTGTTGGAGTTGATTTTGATGATGTTGTAAGCGTCGCGGAGTGTTTGGGGATTGGAAATGACGTTTTTGATTAAGTTATGAAACTTACCGTTGTTGGTGGAGCGTTGTGATTTGACGCGTTTTTTGATTCGGAGTTCGAGGAAGCGTTTAAGCTCCATTCGTGTTTGGGGTTTAGGATTTAGGGTTTTGGCAGGAGAAGATTGTTTGATTAAGGAGGCGAGTTCGGTTGCGAGAGAAGAGGTGAGTCTAAGGAAGGTGAGAGTGTGAAGTGATTTGAGAAAGTTATTGGAAGTGGTTGTGAGATTGAGCATTGTATTGGTAGTGAATGAGTGGAATGGTAAAAGAAGGACAATGAAGCTCGGTAAGAGTATAGATTGTTCGTCGTCGCCGTGAAGAAAAAGAGCGGGATTAATGGAGTCTGTGACGGTGTTCTTGGTTCAATTTCAACGCCCTCGTATCTGGAGTCAAGAACAGTGGACCGGTAGCTTCCCTCGCAACACAGTCGATAATCAAAATCGGACCGATATTAAACCGGAACAGTTGTGAGTAGAGGTTTAAGATTTAAAGGTTCAACCTGACGTTGAACCAACCGTGGTTAGTTTGGTAATATTTAAATATAATTTTTATCATTAAATATATTATTTTTAATATATTTGGAGAATAATACTTAAAGTGATGCAAATAGACTATTTTTCGGATTCAAATTCTCTAACTTTAAGGCACTTACTACACTCTATTTTTCATTAACAATTGAAAAAAAAAAAAGTATGTCACACACACAACTCCTTTTTTTTCTTTCTACACTACTAATTCACCAAAGAAATGGCCATCGTGGTTTGGGCTAATTGTTCTTTAGCCCGAACTGACCCAATGTTCAGTCCTAAGTTAGATGATTCATGATGACAGCACAAAGTTAAGGTACTACACAAGTACGAAAGTCGAGTTAAAAGTATCGTACAGAGGTACTAGAGTTCAGGTACCACACGAAATTATGCGTAATACACGTTTATGATTTCCTTTTTAATTTTCTTTTTTTCTTAAATTTTTTTTTTACAAAATGTTTTATCTTTTATTTTTTAAAAAACATATAAATGAAAATTTTAAGTTTGAATGTGCACTTCAACGCAAATTGATTAGTTATACTTTTACTGATAAGCATGAAAAAAACCACAAAATCGGTTTGAACTTGTGCGCGAAGATGAGGAACATAAATGAGTACTTCGATTGTGTTCCATTATTTGTGCATATGGTGTTAGCTATAGAACTTATTCTACCAGCAGATTTTAAGTCTACCGATAAATTCCTGTTAAATTGTGGTGGCCCTAGTGTTAGTTCTGATAGAGATTTTAGTCACCTATTTTGATGAATATTTATCTTGATTTATTTGATAGTGAATTTCATAGGTTGTCAATGAAATACAAAGGTGTACGTGGTGGTGCATAGTTTTTTGATGGAGATAAGCCACACTCTGCGTTGCACAGTTGGTTTCTTAGAGAGTTGGATGATGGTGGTGTTTAGAATTCTAGTGTTAAAGTTTATTGTGTTAGGTTTATGGATGAGATTTTTTTCGTAGTTTCCGATTCTAGGGATTGTGTTGTCAATTTTAAGTTTGAGATTGAGAGTTATCTGAAAGAATATTTGATGTTAGATGCGTTTTATTTTCAATTTGAGGAGAAAAAAATTGAGTGGGTTTCATTAAATATATTTTTTTTTTTTCATTTTCAATGTGTAACAAAGAAGAGGAATTTTTTTTATATAAATGTTTTATTTCCTTCTCAAACTTTTTATTTTCCTTTCCTTTGTTCCAAACATATATTTACTAAACAAATTTCTTGATCATGCAAATGACATCTATTATACTTTATATTGCAAACTATTTGAGATTATAATATAAGAACATGTATAAAATTGTATCTACCGTAAACAAATATTACGATACAATTCTTAAAAAAGTACATGTGACGTATTAGAAGATCATTAAACATTTATTTCATTTATAAGTGTGTGTTTTTTTAGTTTTGCATTAGTTCTCTTCACCAAATGTAATATTATTCGAGTTATGTCATATATTAAGTATGTTACCTCTCTCAATAGAAATTCAAACTTCATCATATTAAATGGACAATAGAGCATGAGTAACACACATTAAACAACTTTTATCATTTTATAAGATTTATTTCAAATTTATCTCCTACATATATCATGCAACTGATGACTATTTTAAAATAGTATATCATAATAGTTTAAGTTTTTTCTTCTTTTTAATTTGTCTTTTGATGCATATAAATGCATTTTTGTTTGTTTTGAAAATAAATAGTTCACAATGAACCTGTTTCAATGTTTTTTTTTTACGAATTTATTTACAATTTTGGATTACTAACCAATAATATGAATTATGTAAATGCTCTAAAAATGTCTTACTGGTTTTGAAAATAAATATTATTTCAATAAATAAATTGAAGTTATCAAATATTATGAGACAGAAGCAATCATAATTATCATAAGCATATTCCATCAAATGATTTTTTTTAATATTATGTACAATAAGTTATTGATTTAATTAATTTGAGGTTAAGCATATTACCTTAAATTTAATTACATCAATTAAATAGTGCAAATTTTATAAAACAATTTTTGTGTTAATACTTTGCCTGTTCCAAATCATATGTCATTTTTTCAGTTTCACATAAAGTAAGAAAGATTATCAACTTTGTATAAAAAAAAAAAGAGAAATTAGAATTACTTTATAAAATATCGTTCATCAATAGGAAAGATGAATTTAAAAAATTAGAAAAAACAAAGTAATACATAGTAAAATGCTTAACAACAAAAGAAACATTAATAATTTATTGATACCGTAAAAATTGTTTTTATGATAAATTATTGAACACTCACCAAACCATTAATAGTCAGACATATCTAATCAAATAATTATAAGTAATAAAAATAATTATAAAATTATAATTTGTTAAAAAAGCAAAAGAAACACATCTTAACTTAATAGTATATCCTTCAACATCTTTAACTCTCATTGTATCAACCCATAGAAATTGAAAGTAGTCTTAATTTCTTCAAATATCTCTTTAAGAACATGAGTGACATTTAAGTTCGTGTTTGATGTTGTTCTTCCTGTTTGTGATGATTTTGAAACTATGAGATATTAAAATTGTCATTCTAAAGATTTGTAAAATGTTATTTGATAATTTTATTTTATCTATTAAATATATTTTTTATTAAACATCTCAATGGTAAACATTTGTCAAATAAAATAACGAAAGTAATAAAATTATACAATTATTTATATATAAATAAATAAATTCACTTAACATCTCTTTTATATGAGATATATATTATAGAAATTATAATTTGTTACAGGTCAAGCATCTATTTAAAATTTTAATTATTTTATTTTATTATTATTTAATTCACTTTTTAAATCATTTGTTACATACATAATAATAGTTACATCAAAATTATATTAAATTTAAAATCACAATTTTCACTTAATTCATGATTCTTATCTTATTAGTTACATCTAGCATTGTACTTATTTATTTATTTTGAAAGAAAAATGGAATGTTAATATATCTTTTATAGATTAATGTTTATTTACTTTTAACTTGAGGGACTAATGTTTAATTACCATTTGACAATATAATAATAATAATAATAATAATAATAATAATAATAATAATAATAATAATAATAATAATAATAATAATAATAATAATAATAATAATAATAATAATAATGCAACACAAATTTATTATGCTTTTACTTATAAACAAAATATGATAATCAATATTTTACACGAAAGAAATAAGTAAATATATTTTGTCAACAAAAATTACGTGTACATATAATGTCAAAGAATGAATGTTTGACTTAAATGTTCTATTTGTTTTAAAGTTTTTGATATAATAATTTTTATAGTTTAAGAGTAAATATTTTAAAAAATATCAACAAATTATCTTATGTATGAATTTTATATTATTTATAATTAAAATGAAAATATTTAATTATGTATACGTCTATAATTAATTGACACTTTAAGACACATACTTACATTATCAACATCTCATTAAATAGGTTTTAAGATATAAATAAATTCATGTAAATAACAGTGCTAACTAAAACTCATTCATATTCAAGTCATAGAGATATAATGAAAAATTAAAATTCAATAATTTTATGGTAAAAATTAATATAATAAAAAAAGTGCATTTACATCAATAAATTTAAAATTAATTTCCAATGAAGATTTGGATTTAACAAGAAAATTTGGCTTTAGCAAAAAAAGATACGCTCCGACAAGATACTGTATCAAAATTTGAATGTTCTATTTAGAAGAGATGGTCACGTTTAGTGGATAATAATATCTTAAATATAATTATTTTTGATAAAATAAATATGTGAGAAATAAAAAATTATACCTATAATAATATATTACATAGTATGTACAAACAAAATATATATACACATTATTTGAACTATTGGTATTTACAAAGAATATATTATTAGAAACAATAAATAATTTTATATTGACCATACGATGCTTGCTTGGCACGGACTACATATTAATAGTATACAAAATATCTAAAAAATTATATTTAAGCATTATTAATATAATTAATAATAAATAAAAGTATTCATAAAATAACATTGAATACTAATATTTTAAAGGATTGACAAAACAATAAAAATAAAGAAATAAAGAAATAAAGAAATGTTAATGAAAGATTGTAAGTTACAAATTATAATTAATTCCTGTTTTATTTAATATAAAACTCGAGTCTAAAACTCAGGTACTAATGCTCGTTAATCGTTAGCTACCGGTTGTCGATCATTACTTTGACCACCACCAACTACTGCTAACCATAATAACTACTAGTCCAAATACCACCTTAGACCACTCTATCTACCACTAGCCACAACTCTAACCTCTGTCCGATCCTCTCCATACACTTTACTATCGATCTTCACTTCAATCAACACGATTAGTCACCACTTCGACCATTGTCGGTCATCACTAAGACCACTATAACTCCAACTAACATCACTTTAATCTCCACCCACCTCCGACCATAACAACCACTACCAACATTCAATCACCACTCAAACAATTGTTTGACGCCATCTCCAAGAACCACTATAATTTAAATTATTATTAAATGAATAAATTTATATTTTACATAATTTTACTTATTTTAAAAAAATTATTAAAAAATTATATTTTTACATGACCATTTATTTATTTGTCATTAATTTTTTTTTAGAACTTAAAATACAAAAAATGAAAAATGAACTCATAATTGAAACTCAGTTAATATATATATATATATATATATATATTCTCTAAGTTAAAAGGTTACAAAATATTAACAGAGTTAAATTGATTGTCATTTTTCGAGTTTAAACATAATAGATGTTAAATTAATTAGAATGATATTATCATATTTTTTTAATAAAACAAAACTTCAACGTATTTTCATTTTTTCTCGATTTTTAAACCAAATATACAACCTTTTGTTTGAATTTAAATTTAAATTTATGCATTCCTTATTTTACATAAAATAGATACATTTTGTTTTGTAACCAAAGAAAAAGAAAAAGAAACGTTTTTGTTTATACTATATGCTTGAAATAGAAACCATTGTATAATCTATTTTGTTACCTATCTACCGAAACAGGGAATTTTATGTCTCTTCTATTTCAGATTTTGTTTCCACTTTTCTTTGATATCTCACCACCCTCATTCAGGAAAGTATTGATTTTTACCACAATCATTATATCCACGCTCAAATTATTTCCGTTGTAGATTTTGTCACTATGGTGGATAAATAGTTGTTACTTCCTTTTGGGCTATTTCAGATTTCGCAACAAAAAAAAGTAAAATCTTTTAGAGATTTTAGAAGATATTTGCATTTGAATTTGGTAATATGGAACTAAGTTTTGCTAGCACATTTAGAAGGAAGAGAATCAATTTCAACTCAGATTTTTCTCCCCTCGAATCTCTTCCTCAAGATATTCTGGTAATAATAATTATATTATTATGTAAATTAATTAATTTCAACCATTTTATTATTTGTTTTAAGATTTTATTTTTTGTGTTTTAATTGTGGATGTATTTTGAATACGGCAGTTACATGTTTTGTGTGGTGTGGACCATGATGATTTGAAGCAGCTTTTTCATGTGTCCAAAACAATTAGAGATGCAGTATGTACTTTTAATTAGTAGTATTGTTAAGTTTTTTATTTTGTGTTTATATTATTATTATTATTATTATTATTATTATTATTATAATTTATAATTTATAATTGTTGATTTTGTTAATTGCAGACTCTGCTTGTGGAGAAATCACATTTTAAGTTTACCACACCAAAGAAGAACACTTTACCATTTTATAATTGTGATCTAATTGACACAAATTATAAGTTTTCAGAAATTGAAATGTCAAATGCACCATTGAAGAAACCAAAAGAGTCAAAGTTCAATTCGGAAGAATTAAGTGAAATATCCATGATTTTATTTTGTATCATAGATTTGATTAGAGATGAAGATTGTGAAATATAGATATGATATTCTGTTTACATAATTGATTTTGATAGACATAGTAGAGAGGGTAGGGATTAAATTGTGATATAGAAATAGTTCTTGGTTCAAATCTATGATTATTTGCCTTGTTTGTCATGTTTTTTTTTTTCCCTTCTATATTAATAGATATACAAAAACAAAAGAGATAAGATTTTGAGAATTTTGTTTTGTTTGAAGCATGAAATGCATACTGTACTCTCTATTTATTTCAATAAAACAAGAAAAATGTTAGTTTTATTTTGGATTTTCTACTTAATTTTTCTTCCTTCATGATTTGTTTTAATGTATAGATTGAATTTTTAATTGATAAATTTTCTTGAAAGATTAACAAAAATATATTTACTATTGTGGAGGAAATTTAAATTTCTTGAGAAGGAAAATATGTTCTCTCATCAAATTTATTATAAGAGAGATATCTAAATATATTATTAAACTCTTATGCGTTAAATGAAAAGAAGATAATGAGTTTAACCATAAAAACAAATGTTGGATAACGAAGAAAACAAAATTTAAAAAGAGGAAAGAAGAAAATATATTCTTATGTCCGAACAAATTGTATAATCAATGCATATAAAATGAATTGTAAGGTTATATAATTGTTAAATAAATAAATATAGAATGAATATATTGTAGTAAAATTGTATAATTATATAAAAAGAATCATAAAAATGGTATGATCGCAAAAATATTATAATATAAATGTGTTTAATATATATGAAACTAAAAATATTATATTGCTCTCTCTTTATTTATAATATTAAAAAGTGTATGATCTAAAAATATCATCTCCTCCATTTTTCCCTTAAAAATTGAACTTAAAACGTATATATTTCAAAAAATATTTCAATTCCAAAAAATATTTCAATTCCGCTGAATTCCTCCAACCATACGAATCATTAATGAATCAATTATTATACAATTTTTTTTATCTCTTCATATTATAACAATAACATACATATATAATATGGTGAAATGTTATATATATATATATATATATATATATATATATATATATATATATATATATATATATATATATATAATATAGAATATTGTTT
>NC_021160.2:1834207-1893619 GCF_000331145.2 Cicer arietinum | reverse complement strand
TATATATATATATATATTTACCTAATATCGTATATTGTTTAACACTATTTTCCTTACTATAACTGCTTTATTTACAACCTTCATTTATTTTTATATAAAACGAAAAACTAAACAATAATGCGAAAAATATCTACACCTCTGACATCATCTAAAAGAAATAAATTAATAATAGAAAAAAATACTATTTACCCTAACTCCATCATATGAAGTCGAATAAGCAAATCAGCTGACGATTCTTTTTTTTTAGATATGTTGAATATAAGTTCTGCAATTAAAGAATTTTAAAAGAGATAAAATTTCTTGAAAGAAAGATTGAATAAAACTATTAGCATAATGAGTCATTTCAACCACTATTTTATTGTAAAGTTCTTTCACAAAAAGGTCGTTAGAATCTCAAACTGAGACATTCTCAACTCAAAGAATTTGAATCATGTACATGGAAAAATATCCACATTAATTTTAAAACATTTAAGGAATGATGTACATGTTAAAATGTTTCAACTCACAGATTAAAATGTTTTAATATTAAAACTCAAGTCTAAAATTGAAATATTGACACATATAGATTCCAGCTTCAGCTCAAGTTTTGACATCATATATTCTTAAGCTAGAACTTAGAACATGCTTTGACATATTTTTGGTTTTTTGTTTATGCTTTTCTTGTTTAACTTCACATTTTTACTAAGTTAGGTTCACATCCTCTTAAGTTTTTGTTTTTGTTTTCTTTTATTTTAATATATTTTTAGCTTATAGAAAAAGTTAACATTATCATTAAACACTTTTAGTAATATATAGAATATCTAAAAAAAATTATATTTAAGCATTATTAATATAATTAATAATAAATAAAATTATCCATAAAACAATATTGAATAATAATATTTCAAAGGATTAATAAAATAATAAAATAATGTTAATGAAAGATTGTAAGTCACAAATTATAACTTATTTATGTTTTATTTAATATCAAACTCAAGTACTAATGCTCGTTTAATTGGTGTGGTTCTGAATTTTGGCTTTCAAGATTAATTTTGAAAATAAAACATGTTGAAGTAAAATGTATTAAGGTGATCTTTCATTCAATTTGAACGGTTTTCTACTTAAATTAAAAATAAATATATATATTTATTGCTTTTGCATTAACTCTAACATGTTATCATCACTAATAGTTGGCCGTCGGTTGTCGATCACTAATTCGGCCACCACTAGTTACTGCCAATCATTAGTCCAATTACCACATTCGACTACTTCATTCATTCACCGCTAGCCACAACTCTAACCTCTTTGTCAAATCCCCCTCCACCTAATTCTGTTGTCGATCTTCACTTCAACTAACACGATTGATCACCACTTCGACCATTGTCACTCATCACTATAACCATCACCTTTGTCAAACCCCCTTCCACCCACTACTGTTGTCAATCTTCACTTCAACTAATACGATTCATCACCACTTCGATCATTGTTAGACATCAATATAACCACCATCTTTGTCCAGTGCAGCTTCGACTAGCCACCACTTTGATCCCCGTCCACCTCCTACTCTAGCAAAAAAGAATACGCTCCCACAACATAACATACCAAAATTCGAATGTTCTATTTAGAAGAGATGACCACGTTTAATGATTAACAATATCTCAAATATAATTATTTTTGGTAAAAAAAAGTATATGAAAAATAAAAAAATAATACCTACAACTAATATATTTTATAATATGTACAAAAAAATTATATGCACATTATTTTAACTATTGATATTTACAAATAATATATTATTAAAAATAATAAATTATTATATAATTATAAAGAAACATCGTGGATCAAACATATTTTAATTTTAAATTATGATTAAAAAATGAATAATTTTATATTGACGATATATGCTTGCTTGCCACGGGCTACATATTAATAGTATACAAAACATCTAAACAAAATTATATTTAAGCATTATTAATATAATTAATAATAAATAAAAGTATCAATAAAATAACATTGAATAATAATATTTTAAGGGATTAACAAAACAAAATAAAGAAATGTTAATGAAAATTGTAAGTCATAAATTATAATTAATTCCTGTTTTATTTAATATTAAACTCAAGTCTAAAACTAGGGTACAAATGCTCGGTAATCATTAGCCACCGGTTGTCCATCATTACATTAACCACCACTAACTACTGCTAACCATAACAACCACCAATCCACCTACCACCACCTTAGGTCACTCCATCTACCACTAGCCACAACTCTGACATCTGTTTGACCCTCTTCAGATACTGTTACTATTGATCTTCACTTCACCCAACACAATTAGTCACCACTTCGACCATTGTCGGTTATCACTTTGACCACTATAACTCCAATTAATATCACTTTGATCTCCGCCCACCTCCAACCATAACAACCACTATCGGCGTTCAATCACCACTCAAATAATTGTTTGACGCCATCTCCAAGAACTACTATAATTTAAATTATTATTAAATGAACAAATTTATAATTTTACATAATTTTATTTATTTTAAAAAATTATTAAAAAATTATATTATTACTATTTTTTACGTGACCATATATTTATTTGTTAATAATTTTTTTTAAACTTAAAATACAAAAACTGAAAAATAATCTCATAATTGAAACTCAATTAATTTATATATATATATATTCTCTAAATAAAAAAGTTACAAAATATTAACGGGGTTAAATTGAATGTCATTTTTTGAATTTAAACATAATAGATGTTAAACTAATTAGAATGATATTATCGTATTTTTTTAATAAAAGAAAACTTCACCGTATTTCCATTTTTCTTCGATTTTTAAACCAAATATACAGCCTTTTGTTTGAATTTAAATTTAAATTTATGCATTCCTTATTTTACAGCAAATAGATACATTTTGTTTTGTAACCAAAGAAAAAGAAAAAGAAATGTTTCTGTTTATACTATATGCTTGAAATAGAAACCATTGTATAATCTATTTTGTTACCTATCTACCGAAATAAGAAATTTTATGTCTCTTCTATTTCAGATTTTGTTTCCACTTTTCTTTGATTTCTCACCATCCTCCTTCAGGAAAGTATTGATTTTTACCACAATCATTATATTCACACTCAAATTATTTCCGTTGTAGATTTTGTCACTATGGTGGATAAATAGTTGTTACTTCCTTTTGGGCTATTTCAGATTTCGCAACAAAAAAAAGTAAAATCTTTTAGAGATTTTAGAAGATTTTTGCATTTGTATTTGGTAATATGGAACTAGGTTTTGCTAGCACGTTTAGAAGGAAGAGAATCAATTTCAACTCAGATTTTTCTCCCCTCGAATCTCTTCCTCAAGATATTCTGGTAATAATAATTATATTATTATGTAAATTAATTAATTTCAATCATTTTATTATTTGTTTAAAGATTTTATTTTTGTGTGTTTTAATAGTGGATGTATTTTGAATATGGCAGTTACATGTTTTGTGTGGTGTGGACCATGATGATTTGAAGCAGCTTTTTCATGTGTCCAAAACAATTAGAGATGCAGTATGTACTTTAATTAATTAATTAATTAGTAGCATTGTTAAGTTGTTTATTGTGTTTATATTATTATTATTATTATTATTATTATTATTATTATTATTATTATTATTATTATTATTATTATTATTATTATTATTATTATTATTTATAATTGTTGATTTTGTTAATTGCAGACTCTACTTGTGGAGGAATCACATTTTAAGTTTACCACACCAAAAAAGAACACTTTACCATTTTATAATTGTGATCCAATTGACACAAATGATAAATTTTCAGAAATTGAAATTCCAAATACTCCATTGAAGAAACAAAAAGGGTCAAAGTTCAATTGGGATGAATTAAGTGAAACATCCGTGATTTTATTTTGTATTATAGATTTGATTAGAGATGAAGATTGTGAAATATAAATATGATACTCTATTTAGGTATTTGATTTGGTAGATATATTAGAGAGGGTAGGGATTAAATTGTGATCTACTCTTAGGATGCCATTACTTTATTTCATAGAAATATTCATAAGCCATTGCTTCAAATATATGATTGAGGATTCTCATTTGGCTTGTTTGGCATATTTTTTTTTCCCTATATTAATAGATAGGCAAAAACAAAAGAGACAAGATTTTGATGATTTTGTTTTGTTTGAAGTATGTAATGCATCTTGTACTATCTAACTATTTCAATAAAACCAGGAAAGTATTAGTTTTATTTTAAATTTTCTATTTGATTTTTCTCCATTTATGATTTGTTGTAATGTATTGATTCATTTTTTAATTGATAGACTTTCTTGAAAGAATAACAAAAAGGTAAATATGGTCTCTCATCAAATTTTAACATAAACATAAGAGGGAAATCCAAATAGATGATCAAACTCTTATACCTTAAGTGAAAAGAAGATAATATTTTTAATCATGGAAACTAGTGTTGGGTGGGGTAAGGAAGGAAATAAGATTTAAAGAAAGAAAAGAATATGTATTGTTATTATTGAAAAAATATAGAAAATAAAATTAGTTAAGTGAATTTTAAATTGGTAAGTGATAATTTTTTTGTCCTCCATAAGATAATAATTCATCAGATTATTGAGAAGTGTAAATTTAAAAAGTGGCATTATAAAGTGAATGGTTGGTTACATGCAATAGTGATACCATGAACCATTGCCAAGTCAACAAGTGGCACATTGGAGAATGGTCAATTTCAAATAGAAGCCATGAATGAAATTTCCAAGATTATCTCCAATAATACCTCCACATGAAGTACTACCAGAGGATGGATAGAAAGATTATATAAAATATTGCATTAATTTATTATTTGTTGACTTTTAAGTTTTGTCAATAATACTTAATAATTTAATTTAATTTTTTTATTTTATAAAATTTAAATATAATTCATCATTATAGAGAATATAAAGTTAATCTTATAGTTAAAAAGGATGAATTAAAGAAGTGATTAAAAGACTACAAATTCTTTATCTGCCATCAATATAATTATAACGATTTTTGTTGGTTTCCAAATAAATATCTATCATTTATATTTTTTTTACAAACGAACAAAAGAGGAAATTGAGGTGAAAATGACATAAAAAGGAAAATGGGGTGAGGGTGGGGCCAACAATGTGATCTACTATCTTATATAAGGATTTATTTATTTAGTAGGCTAAATGTGAAAAATAATAAAAATAAGTGGTTTATTTAGAAACATCAACATTTGAACAGAAATCCGAAATGTTTTAGTAGACACGTGTTTACAAATGAGTAAATAAGTAAATTGATGAAATTTTTAAATTTTCAGTCAAATTAATATTAAAATTTTAAAATTTAGTAAATTATTTTTAAAATTATAAAATAATAATTAAAATAATTTATATTTAAATTTTATTATTAAAGATAATGATATGATATATTAATTAAACATTTAACTCATTCATATTAATCTCATTTGACTAAGCTGATAATTTTATATAGTACCATTATGTCTTGACTCGATTATTCGCACAACTTTACAAGTGTATAAAACGATATATTTTAGCGCTATTCTTTGTTCGCGTGAAGAACAATGTCTTCCACAAAACGTAACTTCCCTTTCCAAGAAGACGTGGCAAATCATCCAAAAAAACCAAAGGAATCTGCATCGGAACCCCTTCCTTCACCTCGCGTTGTTCTCAATTCCTCAGACACTGACTTAGGTATTTCACTCTCACTCACTTCGTCAAAATTCAAAACCCTCTTTTAATTTACACGAATTTCATTTCTTTGTTTATTTAATTTGTGTATTTATATCTTTGGTCTTTGAATTAAACTATTGATTTATTTGTTAGATTTTAATATTGAATGCAATGGAGTTGTTGGATATGGTCTTCATGAGGAAGGGTTTGGTTATTGTTGGTCTGGTGCTAGAGCTAATGTTGGAATAACAAAGGGTAGGTATTGTTTTAGTTGCATTGTTGTTTCTTCACAACGAGTTGATATTGATGATACTGCCCCTGATCAGCAAAATTTATGTCGTCTTGGTGTTTCTAGAGGGGATGATGCTGTTGGAGCTCTTGGTGAGTCCACAAATAGCTTTGGTTTCGGTGGTACCGGAAAGTTTTCCAATGCGGGGAAGTTTTTTAATTTTGGTGATAGGTTTGGTGTTGGTGATACAATAGTTTGTTGCATTGACCTTGAGAGTAAACCACTTGCTACTATTGGTTTTTCCAAGAATGGTAAATGGTTGGGTACTGCATTTCAATTTGATGTTGGTTCTCTTGGTCTTGGAGCGTTGGATTCTACTTTTCCGAAGGATTCGCCTTGGGGGTGTGCACTTTTTCCGCATGTTCTGTTGAAAAATGTTGTGGTTCAGATGCAGTTTAGTGTTGAACAAGGGCTTGTTCCTCGAGAAGGGTTTAGACCTTGGGCCTTGGCTGTTGTGGATGGGAACGCGGTTTTGGGACCTTCTTTTTCTGAACCGAAGGATTGTGAATTGATGATGATGGTTGGGTTACCGGCTTCGGGCAAGACTGTGTGGGCTGAAAAATGGGTGAAAGATCATCCCGAGAAGCGTTATGTTTTGCTTGGGACAAACTTAATTCTTGAGCAGATGAAGGTTAGTTTACTTGCCGGACATTTTGTGGTTATCATTTTTCTAACTTTGATTTTTTACTAACCCGGTGTTGTTTAGGTTCCTGGACTGCTGCGGAAAAACAACTACAGTGAAAGGTTTGATCGTTTGATGGACAAGGCAACTGCAATGTTCAATGTAATTCTTTCCAGGGCGGCTAGTGTACCTCGCAATTATATAATTGACCAGACAAATGTGTACAGAAATGCACGCAAGCGTAAGCTTAAGCCATTTGCCGACTATCAAAAGGTAGCTATTTGTTTGCTGGAGCTTGGAAGATGAATTTACTATAGATTAGGTAATATAATAATTTTGTCCATTCCAGATTGCTGTTGTTGTGTTCCCCAAGCCGGAAGATCTTAAGAGACGTTATGATAAAAGATTTAAAGAAACGGGGAAAAAAGTTCCAACTGATGCTTTGAATAACATGATTGGTATTTTTTTAATTCTTTTCCTTTACTTGTTATCTGCTCGTGTTAAGTTTTATCATTTCTCTTTACTTAAAAAGAATTTTTTGCATGTTCTGCTCTTTTATGGCTCTGGCAGCTAATTATGTTCTACCTAAAAGCAAGGATATGCCTCATTCAGATGAGTATTTTGATAAGGTATTTAGTACCCTACTCTGCTTTTTATTGCTTTGGTTGTCAATAACGACAATACTAAAGCTTCATTTTTATTTCAAGGTTCTGTTTGTAGAACTGAACCGAGACGAGTCTCAGAAATATTTGGATCAGATGAAGCAAAATACTGCTTCTCTATCTAATAACAACCCATCAACATTATCGTGCAGAGGTTCTTTTCAGTCTTCTGCCGGATCAGGTCTGCAGAATCAAGGAAGTTTGGCAGGTTTTTATCTACATACACTTACTTTTTAATTATTTGATTCTTTTCGATTTTACTGACGACGGTGCGCTATTGTTCAGGCAGTAGCATTCCCCTGCAAGCCTCTTATTCTCCGATCTCTCCATCCAACTATGGGATGCCTAGTCAAGTTAGTCAGATCAGCTTAAATAGAATTTTCTAAAAATTTGCAGACTTTTCATGTTGGTTATTCTGTCTTTTGGCAACAATGCTGATGCCTAGGCACATGCTCTCATAGGTCAGTGCAGGTGGTCATATGACTGAACCTCGTATGACTGTGTATCCATTGTCTGGAGGATATCCAAGCAGTCAAATTTCACAAGCTGCAAGAGTACCATCTCCTTGTGGGCTTCATTCCTATGATGAAGCATCTTGTTTTCCTAGAGACAATGCTGGTTACGATCGAACTTATGGTGTCATTCCTACCGGCGGCATTGAGGCTTACACAAACCCTGTTTTGGGTAGCCATTACAGGCCAAACATTGCAGGGAGCCATATGGGTTTCCATGGTACTTTTCATGATTCCTACAGGAATGGCATGCATGAACCCTCTCCAATTGCTACTTTTCATGATTCCTACAGGAATGGCATGCATGAACCCTCTCCAATTGCAAGTGCAAGGACAACGCCTTTCGATTATAGTACTTATGACAGACCTTATGTTGACAACAGAGATTTCCTGTCTGACCTGCATACACCTGCCCCAACCACATGTAGTTACTGTCTTATAATTTATCTCCTTTGAAGTTATTTTTTAATTAAGACTAATTATTTGTTACTATTACATTTCAGATTCACTTCCCCCATATGGGGCACCAACTCTAAGACCTCATCATGGAGGGTTACCTGATAACTTGCAGTATTCAGGGAAGTATGCTTCTCAGCATCCAAGATACTATCCCTGACTGCTGTATGGATTCTGCTGGTCCAGCTGAAATTGACCAGTCGTTATTGTCAAGTGGAGCAAGGTGTCATTACCAGCTGAAATTTGTAAATATGGTTGGAATTTGTTTGGGGGAGGGCCGGAGGGGGATATAATTTTTTTAGAGTTTGTGATAGTTTTTTGACCTCTCACTATCAAATGAGTGTCTATTAGTTCTCTGTTACTAAGTCATTTTGCTGCAAAATTCTTTATGTTTCTTATATAGCAGTACACACAGAATCGCTAGCATACAGAAATTGATTCTTTCATTTTGTTATATACTAGTTGAAGTTCTCTCTCTCCATAATATTTACAAGTTTTAATAGGTTCTCTTGTTTAGTATCTATAAAGAGAAAAATAGACGCAACATTTTAATATGAAAATTACATGGAATTTTAAATATGAGAAAACTTATTTTCCTTGCATGCATAAAACATTTCAACATTCCCGTAAAAAAAACACATTTGAACATTTTATACTAAGATTATTAATCTTTATCCGTCGATTGGGAGAGTTTAGATCTTTTAGAATTCAACTGCAATGCAGTTAGAAACAGCAGAGAATACACAATGCATGCTAGGAAACATAAACATTGACAAGTTTATGCCACACTTAAAGTCCAAAGTACAAGATGTCACCAGTCCTTACTATACAACAATCTTCAGATGTACACATGTATTATCGTGAAAATAATCTCTCGGCTACGATTGAACCAACTGAAGCACAAATATACTACTAGAATAATAAAGTCACGCAGAACATGGTGATGGTGAGGTCATGGGGTCCTAAACCTTCCTTTACATTTTTTTAATGGTTCCCCAACTTGGAGGGTTTTGAGATTGGATATTCAAATATGGAGTGAGTCGGCCATACAGTAGGAGAGTAGGACTTAAAATGTAAGGGAAATCAAAGGACGTATGTATCAGACTGCGCCATTGCTAATAATAGAAAGTTATGCTAAATATTTAATACTTTGTTCTCCGTTTAAAAAATAACTATGTTCATCATGCTTATACTGAAATTGTGGACCTATTTTCAAGGCCGGCCCAAGAACTAAGTTGTTCAAGCTAGTGTAAAAAATAAATAAATAAACTCAATTTAATTATGAATATATAATATATCAGATTAGTTCAAATTTGAGTTTGGATATACCAAAACTTGGTTCTTTGTTTTTCTCTGAGTCCTGTGTTTTTTTTTTTTTTTTTTTTTTATAGTTTAAAAAGGTTTTACTATAATATTTGAGATCATGCTAATGTGTGCCTTTAAGGAATAAGGACACATATTAAAAATATCAAAAGTTTGAAAAACGCATTAATTGAATGTTTAACAAGTTGAAAATATAGATTTTAAAACAAAATTTCTATATATTCAAATCATTAACATATGCGATTGGGACACATATTATCTTCTCTCTAATATATTTGTTGTAGCCCTTTAAATATGTTGAATCCCAATATTTACTCAAAATGTGTAAAAAGAATTATCGAATTGAATCTTCCAGTAAATAATTAGTCCATTTTTTCACTACCGGATCTTAGAATCTATAAAATGTAGAGAACTCTGAAGACCGGAATAACAACCAACTTCATCCATATCTTTACTAAGTATAAGTGGGCCACGTGCAGTCGAAAATGAAATCAAAGAACTTTAATGTCGATATCAAATAGCAGTATCAATTCTGATAATGATTGTATTTGTTATTTATTTCTCTGTATCATTTACCACTTCCAGAAAGGAGAACAAAGTGCTTGGTGATATACAAGTCATAGAATAAGGAATAAGTGAAGTTGTACGTAGGTTACATACAGAGTACTAAAATAATGCAGGGAATGTTGGGTAACAAGTTGCTATATATTGAAGAGACAAGGGTGATGTTAACGTGGAGGAGTAATATTAATAGTGGTAGCTATTAACTAGACTATATATTTCGGGGATTTATAGGTGCAAATGCAAGAGTCAATGTATGCTTTGTTTTTTGGTTGCTCTACCATCTTTGGATATGGAGCTATTACTTTTGGATTTAAGCAAAGCTTAACACATCACATGCACAAAGAAATTATGTGGATTCACTCATTCAAGTTAAGTGTACCGATTGATTTCTACATAAAAAAAGAGTTAAGTGTACCACTTTCCATTAAATTTCTTTTTTTCTTAAAAAAAGGCCAAGTGTAACACGTCATATGCACTAAGCAAAAAAATGAGGCGGGTGTGAAAAACGATATATGAAAAAAGGGAGATGGAAAATATATATAGGAGGAAGGAAGTTAATGTGAGCAATATGTAAAAATTCAATATACAATAGGGAGTAATGCTAGAAATATAGATTATTTTCGCATTGTATCGGGGTCTGTCCAATAAATCTAGAGGTTGAAATTAGTAAAATTCAAAACGATGTTTATCAAAATTAACAAAAACAAAACTTTAGAAGTTTTTTCAGAATAATTTGTTTTTACAATATTAAATAATATAAAATAAATATTAAATGTATTACATGAATGATTAATTATTTACTAAAATTATCAGCAGTAAAATTTGTGAGTGAAGTTTATGATATAAGACTTAAAAATTAATATGGTCATATTATGGGGATGCGACTTCTTGAAAATCTAAAAATCTAAAATATTTTGATATATAAATTTTAAAATAAAGTATTTTGAAATTTAAATAAATAATCCAAAATCAACCATTAATTTGTTAGAAAAGAAGAATTTGTTGTAAAGAAGTCAAATTTTGAACTATATATATAATATTTCTTATGCATTATAACTCGTACCACTAAACTACTTATTTGGAGACAATTTAAGAACTAAGTATGGTTTATGTTGACAGAAATTTTTAGGCTTAGATTTAGTCTTTTTGAAAGTTTAGTTCAACCTATTAACATATGTAGAAGTTATACATCCAATCTTATATCGTTTTCCTTGGTTTTATTATTTGTATTATATTAGAAAAATAGTACTCTATTATTTCTCAATTATAAATACTCTTTAGAAAAACATTTTGTTATTAAATATAAGACATTTCAAATTATTACTAGATACATTCATCTTTTTTATTCCCTCAAAAGTACACCTATGGTTGAAGAAGGAGTCCACGAAATGTACTCTATACTCCTATATCTATTTATTTGGCAAAACAATGTCCTCGTAGTCTCTCTCACTTTCTCTCAAATTTGGATTTAATGTAATCAATACATATAAATGAATGAACCAATTTTAAAATTTAAATTTAAAATTTGGACTGTATTATTTTGAGTAAACAATTTAAATGTGTCTAATTGCATAACAGTTATAGGTTGTCAATTGTAATCAATTTCAATTGAACTTTATATTAAAATGAAGAAAATATTATTTAAAAAGTTAAGTTGGAATTTCTTTTTATTTAATGAAAATTAAATTTGAACTTTTAGTTAGACTAACTTAATTTAAATAAATAAGTTAATTTCAATCAAATTATTTTTTACATATAGATAAACAAAATTAAAAATTAACGTAATGAATTCAATTAGATTAAATTACACCTTTTTATCTTAGTGTCTTGTTCATCGACCTATTCTATTTACATTTCTACCTCCACCTCCACCCAAGGTGAAAGACAGAGAATCAGTTACATTATCCAACGACATGATTCTTGTGGGTCTACCTAACTTTTTAGCTTCCACTTATAGTTAGATTAATTCCTTTTTTTTCTTATCACTCGCTAACCAACCAACCCTAAATGGACCATCCACTCAGCATCTCATGTGGTTCTAGGTGAAGTTTCACATTCTATAGTAACCAAAATTTTATCAACACCTTAAAGCAACCGTCCACCCGGACCTCGTATCTTGAATTTGCTATATTAAAGTAAAACTTGAATAGATTCCATGAATAAAAATCTAAAAATGGGAACATACCAAGGGACTCAATTCATTGATTGATACAAAATGAAGAAAATCATGAATTTGATAAGCACAAAGTTCTGATTGGAAAAAATAGAAAACATCTTATAAGTTAAAAGATGGATTTATAGTGAATATTACATAAGATAATTGATAAAGATAGCTAATAAGGTAACTAATCTAATCTAATTTAAAATGATTGATAAAATTAACTGTTGAAAAATATAAAACAGACGTAAATTTTTTATTTTTAATTAATATTAAAACTTCAATTAAGCTAATAAAAAAACACTACTACTCATAAATTCAATTAATATTTAAATAAATATCATACACTCAAAGACTACTTCAAATAATTCATAAAAAAACACTATAAACTAAAAAAAAAAATAGTTAGCAGAGATAACTATTAGCTTAAACACTATAAATTATCAGCTTGTTTTCTAGTCTTGACAAAATGACCCACAAAAGCATAACAACTTTTTTAGGTTTGGATTTGTAGGTTTTCCTTGTAAGCATAAAAAGATAGTCTTGGTTATAGCATAGAACAGGACCACTCCCCTTTCCCCTCCTATTATTCCATGCCCAAAAAGACTTATAACCCCACATTACACACTCTGTCCAAATCCCTTTTCACCAATCTTACTTTCTAACTTTTCTTATCAATTATCATCCAACCTCAACTTTCTCTACTCATGGCTTTGATTTTCTTTTTTGTTATCTTGTTCAACTGAAAAATTATTATAGTAATAATAATTGTAGCTAATGGAGGGAGATAATTTTCTCTTAGAATTGAGGTTCTTTATCAACTTGTTATGCAAAGAAACACTCTATTTTCTCTCAGTTGTTTTTTCTGATCCTCTATTTTCATGCATTGTTACCTTATGTGTCTTAATTCTCATCTATTTGCCTCATTCATTCTGCAAAATAGTTTTCTCGCCCGTTCCGATTCTCTCCGCGATTCTCTTGATCATTGTACTCCGTTTTGGTGCAATTCAGAGATCTAACAGTGAAGAAAAGGAAAATTTGGTTGAATCAGAATCTGTTACAACTGAAGAAAACAGGGAAAACAGAGATGAGAAACAGGGGAAAACAGGGGAAGAGGTGGAAATCGATTCTCTCGACCAAATTCAAAGATGGGTCTCGAGTAATTCTGAAATAAAGTTCGAATTTCAAATGGGTTTTGAATCAAGTTCGTTTCTTGACGAGTCTTTCGTTGAATGGAACGTGAAAGCGCCATTGGAGGTTATATACGAAGGTGAAGAAACAGAGGATATTTCAAACGAGAATCTTGTTACTGGAATTTTGAGGTACCCTTCTTTATCACGTTACTGTCCTGAATCTGACTCTGATAGTTCGTCGGAGAATGAGTTTCCGGCGATGGAGAAATGGGACTCGCCGGAGAATATGTGTTATATGTGGGATGAAGAAGACAGAGATGGTTTAATTGAGATAGCTCTTGATGGTTGTAAGAATAATGATAATGCATTTGGATATCAGTTTGAGGAAGAGAATATGATCGAGATCGATATTTCTCCGACAAAGCGTAGAGAATTTTCCGGTGAGATTAGTTGCAACTAATGTGAGATTTAGAAAATATTAATTAACATAGCGTTTTATTGTGTGATTTGTTTTGGGGAAAAGTGAAATAGGTTTGAGATTTGGAATTATTTTGGTTTTAGCATGTTATGCCTCTTTTGGATGTGGTCATCGTTTTTATCATTGCAAATCTAAAACCGTACATGAATTATCAAACGAAAAAACTTTTAATATAACTGTTTTGACTTGCATAAAATAAACTATTGACGTCATGACAGATTGATAACAAAAAATATTATTAAATACGCAAATGTTCTTTTTGGTATATTTGTTATCTGAACTAATAAGTTAATGATTATTTTATTAGTTGAATAGTTATTGACGACTTTAAAAAAAAAATATTTTATAACAAAAAGACATCATTTCATTGTTTATAAATATGGTACTAATGTCTTGTAAAAAATATTTAATAGCATTTAATTTATAAAAATTATCTATATTCAAATTATAATGTCATTCGATCACAATCTTTAAATTATTAATAATATTTGATTTTTTATTGTAATTAATTATAAAATTATATATGTAATTGATTATAATTTAATACAAATTAAACTTATATTCAATATATTTAGTGATTATAAAAATGATAGTGGAGTTTTTTTTTGGATTAAATATATTTTTAATCCATACAATATTATAATATTTTAAATTTTTTATTTATTTATTTTAATTCACTTCAAGTCTCTATTTTGATTTTATAAGTATTTTTTTACGGATTAAAAATATCATCCTTTTACTAAAAAATACTTAAAATAAGAATTAAAAGTGAATAAAAAGAATTTGAAAACTAAAAAAGTTAACATTTTTTTTAAAAGAACTGAAATAAGTTTTTTAAAATTTTAAAATCAAAATTATATTTTATTTTTATTAAGGTCTATTTTTAAGATTAGAATAGAATTTTCAAGATTGTTTAAGATTACCTTAAATATTATGAATATTAAAAACTCATAAAAAAAACACTGACACTTTTTGTATATAGTATTTAATTATTATTATTATTTAAATAATAATAAAATATTTCTTTTTAACTCATCAAACGTAACAATGTATGTCTAATTGACAAATGTACAGTAGAATTGCTCAACCGCATCTATACAATATCAGACAATACTTATTGGGCAGCCTCCTCCAATTTTAGGCCCCAAAATTAGAGCAACAGTGGCACCTAAAACTTGAGCTGGTGAAGAGAAGCACTCAACGCAACATGACCCTCGTTTTCAGTTTAGTTTGGTAAGATTTATGTCAATATGTGTTGGTACTCTATTTTTAATTTCTTGCAACTTTTTTTTTTAAAGTATTTTCACCCATAAGTTGGCTTTCTCACAATTCTCAAACGTGAAATTGTTGTCGATTATGAGATGATTAATATTCAGGGCTCCACCTCATTAGATGGAGACCGTATAATGATCTATCAAACATGTAATTGTCACAAAGGACATAACCAATCACTTCACATGCCTTACATTTCAACAAACTTGATTTCAAAGTTCAAAGTTTGTTGTTCTTCACATGCAAGAAGTTAGTGACCAACCAACATTTTAAGAACATAATCCTACTTCGGTGAAAAACAAAATAGTGTTTGGAAAGAAGTTTAATTGGGAGCTGTAAGTAGTCAGCTTGAGCAGTTTTATGGGGCAACCATTTCTACGCCTATGATGTGGCACGATGGTGACTATCATGGTGTGTTTTGATTTGCAATAATGCAAGGGAATATATAGGACAAGAATAATGTTGGATGTTTATTGTGAAAACGTACGGGTCATGAGATGAGACTGAACAAAAACCAAAAATATTATCTTTTACTAATATATAAACTAATTTCTCTAAATCAATTCACAAATGTTTAAATTGAATATTATGTTATAGAGACCGCGAATTTGTATCTGAATTTTTTCATTATTTTTTTGATATAATAAAAAATAAAAAACTACTATCTTATTCTCTATTTAAAAAAAATGTATGTATTTTATTTAAAATTTAAATAAATACATTAATTTTTTTTAATTAATTTTTGTTTATATTTTAAAACGAGTGAAATATAAGATACTTTTTAATTTTTACTACTCCATCCAAAAATATAAATATACATTCAAATAATTATATTTAGTCTAAATTTTAGATCAAATATATGAATATTTTTTATTTAGATTTTATAAGGGAGAATATATATATATATATATGTGACATGTGTCTCCTACATAACATATGGATATTAATGACCAATGAAATCCCAAGTGGAGTAACTATGGGCGCTAAAACATGCACAATAAAAATCCGACAATTTTCATCTAACTCTTTAATTTATTCATAATACATCTAATATGTTATCAGAAATACGCTTTTGATAATATATTTCTCAAAGGAAACGTGCTTCCAGTAACAATCAATATTCCGTTGAAAGTAGGTAAGCAATCATCTAAGAATTTTGAGTAGACTTACAAAGCTAAAGCTAAGTAGACTTTACCCTCGCATAGATGAACACTCAAAACTAAATCAAATAACACAAGTGATAGCTCAATCCTAATAAAACAACCTACTGTAGGGACCGACATTTTTTCAAAGCAAAAATCATTTTAATATTAAATTTTAATATGTATGATTATATATTATATGATGCATCGAATTTATTATTTTATCGTATTTTTATAATATCAATATATCTTTTAAAAATTATAATTTTAATATCTAAAAATAAATTCAAACTAAATAATTTGTAATTGAATCAAATTCAAATTGATTTTTTTTAACACATTATCAAAATAATTAAATTGATTATATCTTTGAATCGAATGATTTTATTTTTTGCCTCAAAATCGAATAGCATCTCAGTTATGTGGCACTGCCTTTATAAATGGCCTTCCATTAAAAGATATTGATTGTTTTATTTTCTGTTAGTTTTTTTTTTACTCATTTTCTTTTTGTTTTATAATTATATAACTCTGATATTGTTTTTATTTATCTTTATTTTTAAATATTCATACTGAAATATTGAATGGCAATTTTGTAAAAATATTTCAGAAACATTAAAATGAAAATAAATAACAAGTGCTTTACATGCCTATAAATAAATAAATAAAAGAATAAAAATATTTTTATTACTGAAACATGCAGATACGTTGTTTTTAATTCGCCGCTACTCAAGCCATGCTTATTTGCTTTTCAATTGCAATGTTGAAGAGTGTGAGTGTGTATGCAAATCATTCCATTTTGAAGACCCGTATAAGAAATGGCGTGTGGGAGGACGAATTAAAGGTGTACGGTTGAAAATCTCATATAAACAAATTCACTCATCAATGGTTTTTCTAAAAATATATTAATTTAATTATTTACAAAAATGATATTAAAATTATAAAAATAAACAATATTAAAAAAAAATATGTAAACATTGAATCTGCTAAAAATATGAAAATTATTATCCAAATATCTATATTTTACCAACTAAAAATTTATAATACAAGTCAACATGATATAAAAATAAAAATTTACCAATTGAAAAATTATTATAAACATAAAATTAAAGCATTAATTTAAATTATTTTTACTCTCTACTCTGTGGAGTAGAAAATTTTAAAATAAATTGTGTCTTTTATAAAAAGAACTGTAAAATAAGAGATGCAAATAAAGGGCATGTGAAAAGGGTCGGGGATTCGGGCTGAACGGCCTATTTGTCTTTTGACCCACCTTGGAGCTTTCTTCTATTAGGTTTCATAATTTACTAGAATTTCCCAACACTTTGTGTGTGGGGAACTAATTTCTATCAATAACTTTTACTACTAATTAAAAAAATTCCACGTAAGACAGAAAAAAAAAACATTCCACGTTTTGTTAAAAAAATGTAATTTCGACGAGACAGGATTGTCTTTCGTTTTATATGCCTTTGACTTATTTGTAAATGTTTCAAGTATTTTAGTTTTGCTTATTTTATAATATTTTGTTTTGTATAAATGAGTATCACAATCCTAATGTCGAATAAGATTATGTAAATTTTAATGTTATTTGTATTTTTAAAATTTAAATTTGAGATTTTTAATTATATGAAAAAGACACACGTCTTCTCATCCCAAATGATATTACATTATAAAAATTTAATTATACAGCTTAAGTTTATAATGTTTGAGCACTTTTAATATTTATAACATTGCATTAATATTTATTAGTTAAAAAATATTATTAATATTAATTAAAGTATAATTTTAGTGGCCTATCGACGGTTGTGTGTTAATTTTTATGATAATTATAATATTTTATTTATAAATAAAAAATAAATAATTCTAATATAATCATTTAAAAAAATATCATATTATGCTATTGTAAAGACTAATCTTTTCAAATATGTTAAAGCACTAAAATTCAATATTAATTCAAAGAATGATAAATTTCCAAATAATATTTTGTTACTCTAACTAATAATTTTTCACATATCATCCAGCTCTTAACCACACAGTATTTTTATAAAGAGTTTATATTTATAGACATTAATATTTGAAAGTCATATTTATATTTGACCCAATGATGAATTTGGACGAATCATACTATTTTATATAATTTATTAAAAGTTATGCTTTAAAGCTTTGTGAAAATCACAATGAAAATTTTCATAGGAAAAAATCACAATTAAAATTATAATGCTACCATATTGCACTAAATTCATCATCAATTCAAACAATGCTAAAATGGGACTAGTTCCGAGGGAAATCTTTAATTTATAAAATTGTTTAAGATATTCATTTTAATACACAAATTTTATTTTACATTAAATAAAATAAATATTAAGAATAATTTATAAATAAACACTCTACTTATCAATCTACCAATACATAATTTTTAAAATGACAAAACATTTATATTTTTTCAAAATCTAAAACAGACAATTCATAAAAATGGTATTATAAACCCGAGATCAAAACAGAAGCAAAACTCTAATTATTGTCAGTACTTGAACTCAATAATATTTTGCAAGAACTCAATAATTTTTGATTAAATAAAAGAAACCTCATCATATCTGGCGTACCATCATTGATTCGAACAATATTCATTTTAATATAAGAACATTTATTTTTATTAAAATGTTTGCAAGCTTCCACAATCTTGGAATTGTCGTTATCTTTTTCAAAAAATATAAAAAAAATGACCGTTCTGCCGCCGTATGGCGTATGCGGCGTTGCGGACGATTTAATATAGCGGCTCCAGGATATGAGGGCACGATGTTCCACTCCACCATATAGTACCAAGTGGCTCTCATTAGTAAAGGCATTTGAAGTAATCTGGTAAACAAAAATTAACATTATGTAATCCTTACAAAATTGTTTCTAATTTTGTTGGAATATAGACATATGTGGTTTCAATGATTTTTATGTAAACATGTTATAATATTGTAAGAAACTCATTTACAAAAAATATATTAAAATTTAATTTTTATTTTTATATTTATTTAATCATTTTTTAGAGTTTATGACGTCTAAATATTTATATTTACTTTGTCTAATTGTAAAAAAATCTAATTTTTTTTAAATAATTTTTTTATGGTATTTTAAATATATTTGCAAAAAATTATTTAAAAATTCAATAATAATTAAACATGTTTCTTTTCGATAAAAATTAAAATAGTTATTTGCATAATAATTTTATAAGTATTGAAAAAAATAATTTTTTTAACATAATCTAAAATAAAATTTTTAAAATTTTATAGTGACTAAAAATTTATTTAACAATAACAATAATATGAAATTAAATGCATTTTTTTTTACGGAATATCAAACTAAATGTACCAACTATGGCTTCGTATTATAATATTATTTTTCTATACTTTTATTTGTTTTTAATTGTTATTTATGCAAAAAACATTTATATTTATTTGTCATTTTTAAAGATTAATGAAACATTGATTATTTTATCAATAATACTCATAATTTTTTATTGCACAGATAGAAACTAGTGAGATTAAACGTATTAGATAGTTAATGATATTATAATAAGACAAAAAATTATATAAAAATAACAAAAAAAAAATATTATTGATATATATAAATAATGCTAAAACGAGAAAAGCAAAAACAAAAAGAACATTGTTTTGACATTTTTATGTCATAATATTATTTCTTAAAATAATTGTATTTATATACATGTACATAATAATTAATATATTATTAATTCTCGTAGTTATATAAATTATTTATAATAGTATTTATTATTTCATTTACGATCAGAAAAAATATTATTAGATAATAAGTATATTAGAAACTACATAATTAAATACATGAAGATAAAAACTCATCTTAAAAACTTAATTTATATGAAATAAAATTTGTTGAATTTTCATATTAATAACTAAAAGATTACAAAATAATGAATATAATAACTTTATTTATAATTAAGCACATTTGAACCTAGCCTTCCAAGTAATTATATTTTATCAACAAAATAACTAACTTACCAAATATGTTTAATATTAACAAACTAAGTCAACTCTAAGTAACTAATTTATTTCTATAGTGTAAAGTTTATTTACAATTTCAGTCAATACTAATCAATTCAATATATATTATTGTGAAAAATTAAATAATGATTCAATACATATTATATATTTGACTACACAATTAATAAAATAGAGTTTAAGACTTTATTTATAATAAAAATACATGCTCAACACGTTGTGAGGCATAAAGTAAAATTATTAGAGGGAGTATTTTTAAAATTTAATTAATAAATTATTAATATTTTATTTAATAATTATATAATTTTTAAAAAAATTTATTTTCTCTATATTTGTTTTAAAATAAGACATTTCAACAGTTGTCATGTAAAAGTTTTCATATATTAATTTATGAAGAAAATAATGTAGATACATCGTACCACTTCAATAACTCATGTTAAGACGTTAACTATTTGTCTCATGATTTCTCAATTTATAACTAATATTTCTCATATATGAGTGTCCACTTTTTGTCTCATAATTTTTTAATTTATAATGTTTCTCTCATCCTATTACTTTCCTAAACCAATCTAGTTATAGAAGAGTATTAAATAATTTGCAATAAAAATAAAATATTTTATTTAATTTATATAAGATTTTATCGATAGTTTCAAGAACATTGTGACGCCTTTTTTAAGTAAAAAAGATTCGACGCATCCAATAAAAAATTGATTTTTAGAAAGACCTAAATTGCTTTCTTTGCAATTTTTTAAACAGAAAATATGTCATTTTTATTTAAAAAAATGGTTGTTTTTTATTCTTTAACTTCTACATCCTACTTATTTGATCAATTTATATACATCACCTCGTTTTCTTTACGAAAAAACACAGTTTTTTTTTGTAAATAAAAAAACTATTTTATTTAATGGATGAAATTTTCATTTTTATATTTAGTATTTTTGTGATGGTTAAAATTGAGAAGAATAATATTATTTTATTTTTTTGGGTCATTTTTTACTATAAATAGGACACGTAAAATTTACTATGACTTAATCACATTTAAATATTGTAAAATGCTAGTTAACTCACATGTAATTTTTTTATCATATACATTACTCATAATTTTGAAAAAAAATTCATTTATATAATTAAAACAAAAATATAATTTTATATACTTTAAAAAAAAATAAAGTATAAAATTGTGTTTTTGCTTGACAGTTAACACGCTGTGATATTTCCTAACTTGACCCTCAAGTCAGAAAAAGGGCAAATCTGCCAAATCAGCACAGCATGGAACTGTTATGCCCTGAAAGCCCTAAAAGTCACGCACTAGTCATTTCCCACGTTCATGCGTAAATATAAGACGCCTCTCTTTTCGCTCTGACTATTCATTGCTGTTTCTCTCTGTTTTCTTCTCCCATCAAATTGGAGTAGATACATCCTCTCCCTCCTCGCCGAAGGAAATCGTAAACAGCAAAACAAAAGAAATGTCCACTCTCACTTTCTTCGAGCGTCTTTCTAAAACTTTCCATGACCATCGCTCTCATCTTAAGCTTGTACTCCTCTGCTCCGCCGTTAGGTATTTTATTCTATATAAACTTCATTCTTAAATGTTATTTTACTACTATTTTCACTAATCGTTATTCAAAATACAATTACTATTCCATCTCCGTTAACTATTATTCCATCGCGCCTGCTTCAATTTTTTGTTATAGTAGTTTTTTTTTAATGAAATGTTATAGTAGTTTTTTAAGCACAAAAGCTAGATCTATATATACATTTATTTAGGAATAAAATCTTCATATCAAAATGTACATATATTCTCTGTTTCACTGTTTGCATTTACTAATTACTACAAGAATACTCTGTTTTAGTTTATCAATTTTAAGGCGTTTCCTTAAGCACGTTATAAAGCTTGAATGCATTGCGTAGCCGTCGATCCATCGTTTTAAATAACAGTTATTGTTGCGGTTGCGCATTAAACTTTTAAATTGCGCAAAAATGTGGTTGCAATTTAAAAACCATGGACAGTAGATCTGTGATTAGTGATGTATGAATGTGATTGCGTGTGTTGTTGAATGCAGTGGTGGTGGTATCTTGGCTTACGGTGAGTTGGCTCCATCGGAAGCGGCGGTTACCGATAAGAAAAAGGTGGTGGTGCTGGGAACTGGTTGGGCGGCAACAAGTTTCATGAAGAATTTGAACAATCCGAGATACGAGGTTCAGGTGGTATCGCCTCGTAATTATTTTGCATTCACTCCTCTGTTACCTAGCGTAACTTGCGGCACCGTGGAAGCGCGCAGCATTGTTGAACCCGTTCGCAATATTTTTAGGAAGGTCAGGATTTCGTTGCAGCTCAATCAGTTTCTCTTTATTACACTTTCTTTTTCGTTTTCACTTTGGAGTTTAATTTGTGGGTAAAAACTATTTATACGTTAATTGTTAAATAATTAATAATATTAATTTTTTTTTACATACACACATAGTAATAATTAGCTATAATAAGAATAATAATAGTTAATAATAGATTTAAAATATTATATTTAGAAAAAAAATAATAAAAAACAATAACTAAAAAGATGATGTATTTGAATTAAATAATAATATCAGTTAAAGTTTTTTAAAATTAAAATATTTAATAAGTAATTTAAAAAAACAAAATTTAAGTGCATCTTTTAGGTATTTATCATATGGTTCAAAACTTTATCAAATTAATGTATTTTTATAATGTTTTTTGTAAGTATAGAAAGTGTGTTTTATGTTAAGAATACGAAAATCAACCAAAAAATATACTTAAATTGTTTCCTTTTAGAAATCACTTGTGTGTTTTGTTTTAATTCTTTCCATTTTTTGGTACAGTGTTATTGTATTAATTTAATTTTATAATCAAAGTACAATCAGCCTGAAAATTCTACATTCAAAGCCCAATCAGTCTAAAAAAGGAATTATAATAATCAAGTGTATTAATTAAAATTTGTATAGTGCGATTAAAATATTCTCTTTGATTTGGTAGGTTTTAAAGGTTGGATTTTTTCAACCGGTAAATCGCGCATTATAGTAAAATCTCTTTTATGTTAATTGAGCAACAAATTTTTTTACATTAATATACCTTTGTTTTATTAAAATTTCATTCAACTTAATTATTCTAATAATTACTTATTTTAATACGGATGTTTCTATAAATGATATTAACTTTATCATTAACTTAATAAAATTAATAAATTTCTTATGAATGACACGCAAATTATATATTACACTTTTTTTTTACATAAATAGTCAAACGTAGGAAACACAGTTTTTACTATTTTATTGGGCAGGACAATGATGAAAACATAAAATAAACCATCACACCATGTATGTTCTTAAAAATTACAAAAATGTTTTATAAATATTTACTTTTGTATACAAACAACATGTGAATAAATGCGTTAAAAAAAATGTGGTTAATACAATTGAATATATAATTAATTTAAATTACATTATAAACTGTAGTTGAATTGTATAAATGTGGTTAATACATTGTAAATTATAAATGTAGTTGAATTGTATAAATGTAGTTGAATACATTGTAAACTGTAGTTGATTGTAACTTTATTTTTATAATGAAAGGAAATATAAACAAAAACTAAGATCCCATACGAGAAGAACAAACTCCTATCAAGTAAATTAATACTAACATAAATCACATCTAAAATATATCTTTTCCACTGTTAATTTTTTATTTTCTTTAATGTAAAGAGATTTAGTTTTACTTAATCGTACTTTTAGTCTTTTTACTGTTGCTATTAATTTGTGATTTTGTCCCGTAGATTATCATTAAAACAAATTAATATTGACGTCCATTTACCTAGTAAAAAAGACTAAAAGATTTAACAAAACAATTGATATTTTTGCTATAGCTATTAATTTGTGATTCGGTACCCTAAATTTTAGTATTTCAAGTTTTCATTCAAATCCCCTAACGTATAATTTTTAGTCTTTCAACTTTAGCTCTCAAATTTTCATAGTCTGTTCAAAGTTTTCACTAATTGAATCAACTTTAAAATATTGTTTTTTTAAACAAAAATCACCATGAAAATATCAAATTACATTCAAAATTAAAAAAAAAATCCCAAACTCAAACCCTATTCTCACATCTTATTACCTTTAAATTTTATTAAATTTCTAATTTCCAAAACTAAAACTAGTAGTATTTCTTAACTCAATATGTTATAAATTAAGGAAAATTACACTTTGGACCACTTGATAGGTGTGATCTACTGTCAACGATAATACTCTTTTGAAAATATAATTTAACAATTTCTTTCGTTTTTATAATTGAAAAAGTTACATGATTGACGAGTGAAATTTTGAAAGATATATTTTTTTTTTAAATTGACATCGATGAGTGATTTTATCAATCTTAAAAACTAAGAAAACCCATTAAAATATACCATGAACCACTTCTCAAGGAGATATTTGATAGACCTGAGCTACGGTTAAAAACTAGATTTCTTTAATTTTTAAAAGTGCAATTTGAGAGGATTTAAAAGTGTAAGTTTTATATGTGACGTTTAGAGGAAATATTTGACTGTAAAGTTTACCTCTGTTCTTCTTATTCACTGGATACCATATTTCTCGTGATATATATTATTGGTTTATGTTAAGTATACTTACCATATTGTAACCGATCATAAAAACCAATGCAGTTTGGCAAAATCAACAATTACAGTTAAGATATGAAGATTTCAGTGATTAAAAATTTTCATTTATGCCACATTATTCATTAGTGGTAAAGTAAATTCTGCAGATCATGGCTTATATAATTATTTCCTTTTTCCTGTTTTCGGCTGAGCAGAAAAAGGTGAACGTGCAATTCAATGAAGCAGAATGTTACAAGATTGATGCGGAAAATAAGAAAATTTATTGTCGATCTAAAGGAAACAATAATTTGAATGGGAAAGAAGAATATGAAGTGGACTATGACTATCTAATCATCGGCGTGGGCGCTACTGTCAATACATTTAACACACCAGGAGTGGTGGAGAATTGTCACTTTTTGAAGGTAGCTTTCATCATGTCCATAATCCATAGTTATTATGGTGACAAAAGATGTTTCATTGGATTCTGCTTATTCCTGTAATCTGTATGCATGCCTCTGGTTTTTACTTTTTACTTATCTTGTGGGTGTGTAGGAAGTTGAAGATGCCCAGAAGATTAGAAGAACAGTTATTGACTGTTTTGAGAGAGCAAATTTGCCTGATATAAGTGAGGAAGAAAAGAAGAGAATTCTTCATTTTGCTATTGTTGGAGGTGGACCAACTGGAGTGGAGTTTGCAGCTGCACTTCATGACTTTGTCAAAGATGATTTAGCCCGTTTATATCCTGGAATAAAAGATTTAGTAAAGATTACACTTCTGGAAGCTGGAGGTCATCTCTTGAGCATGTGAGAATGTGGCAAACATAAAACAACATCTTGTGATTATTATTATTATTTAGAACTTGTTCTGATTATACCCTGTCATATTTGATGTGTTCTCTTGCTCTTTTCATAGGTTTGACAAAAGGATAACTGCTTTTGCTGAAGATAAGTTTCAAAGAGAAGGGATTGATGTGAAAACAGGATCCATGGTTGTGAAGGTATCCGAGAAAGAAATTTCCACCAAAGATCTGAAAAATGGAGGAGAAATTAAGACCATTCCATATGGAATGGCTGTCTGGTCAACCGGTATTGGCACTCGTCCATTTATTAGAGATTTTCTGTCCCAGATTGGTCAGGTATGTTGTTGAGGAATTTGTCATTAAACATTCTTAATTCCGTTTAAATTACTATTCTCTAAGCATATATTGTCTCTTCTGAACAGGCTAGCAGGCGTGCTGTAGCTACTGATGAATGGTTGAGAGTGGAAGGATGTAACAACGTGTATGCTCTTGGTGATTGCGCTACGATAAATCAACGAAAAGTCATGGTATAGTACACACTATTTCCATCATCTTGATTCCAACCAAGTATTTAGTGCACTCACATATGTATATGACATTATTATTCAAAAAAGACATCATTAGTATAATACTTCATCCGACGATTGTTTTTTGAGTTTCTTTGTTGTGTTTTTCATTGAAGGCATATATAACTTAAGGGAAGTAGAAAATCTATCTGTTCCTTAACCATCAAATAATGAACATTTGCATGATTACCAATTAATCTATGATGTTTAATAATGTATTATTAGACCAGTATTTCAATTCAAATGTAGTTTCTTACTGTTGATTATTTATTGGCTTGGCTTTGGCATTTCAGGAAGATATTGCCGCTATCTTTAAGAAGGCCGACAAAAGCAGTTCAGGAACGCTTACGGTCAAAGAATTTCAAGAGGCCATGCATGACATTTGTGAACGATACCCTCAGGTTGAGCTGTATCTGAAGAGTAAACAGATGCGCAACATTGCTGATTTATTGAGTGAAGCCAAGGGAGATGTTAAAAAAGAACCAATTGAACTGAATATCGAAGAACTCAAAACGGCCCTTTCCAAAGTGGATTCTCAGATGAAATTTCTACCTGCTACAGCACAGGTGAATGTTATGTTATTTGCTTGTTCCATTCTCTGTATCAGTACTTATATGATGCATGTTTCTCATTTATTTGATCATCTATGTCAGGTTGCATCTCAGCAAGGAATTTACCTAGCCAAATGTTTTAACCGGATGGAAGAGTGTGAGAAAAATCCAGAGGGTCCTCTCAGGTTCAGGGGAGAAGGTCGTCATCGGTTCAAACCCTTTAGGTACAATTAAACTTAGATCTCACTTTTTTACCCAATTCGACTAACACTGATACAAATATCAAGATTAGTTAGCCCAATTTTTTACTCATTATTACTGTACATGGTTGCTTGCTTCTTAAGGTACAAGCACTTAGGTCAGTTCGCTCCTTTGGGAGGAGAGCAGACAGCTGCCCAGCTTCCTGGGGATTGGGTTTCAATTGGTCACAGCAGTCAATGGTTGTGGTATTCTGTCTATGCAAGGTAGTATTTTATTTTATACTTATATTACTCAGAACTGTCTGTATTTTGAGACATTCTTATCAACAAGTTAACAAGTTTCATTCAATCCTTTAAACAGCAAACAAGTAAGCTGGCGTACAAGGGCACTAGTAGTGACAGACTGGTCAAGACGTTTTATTTTCGGGAGAGATTCAAGCCGCATCTGAGGAAGTTTAACATTTTCCGGGATCTTCGTTGACATCATGGAGTGGGTCATTATTTTTAAATTACTTTTAAAATAGGATAAATTTTTTTTCAATTACACAATTTCAATTCTTGACCAAAATTCCACTAATTCTTTGAATAAGTGCACAAGCGCACTCCTTGCTGCGTTGCTGGACAAGGCACAGCTGAGATTACTTCAGGAGGACCTTTTTACTGCGTTTGGAATTAAAGTTCAGTAGGCCTCCTAGTTTTGAAATTATAGTTTAGGTTATGCTCGTCTGCAATACCCAATTTTTAAGTAGGTTATTCATATCATAGTTATTCTCTTGTTATTTTTCCCATGTCCAATCTTGTCAGGAAGATTAGCGAAACTTTATTGAGTAATTTTTAATTAGGAAAGTTATATTTACGCATCGTGTTTATTGCATTTTTTCTCAAAGTTAACCATTTAAACAAAAGAAACACTAATTCCAAGGCATGCTCTCACTTTTGTTTTTCAAGAGAATATATGGTGAAGCGAAACACTATGAAGAACGGGGAATATAAATTTAACCATTTATTAGTCATGAATTTTGAAATATGCTATCAAAATATCTTACGAGTAGTGTTGATTTTGATTGCTAGACTTTAAACATATACACTATATATGAGGAATATGATTTGTTAAAGACTGCAACTTTTGATTATGTTTTTAAAATAATGTGTATTAAATGAAAGGAGTATCATTTTTGGAGCCACATTTTGCACAAAAGTTAGAAAAAAACACAGAAGACTTAAGAAGGAAAAAGTAAAATAATTAAAATTGGAAGTCGGAATCATCCCATTGAAGAACAGCAGAATCAATGTTCTGTTCCCTTTTGAGTTTGTCTTTAAGGAACCAATCACATACCTTGCCAGCATTGAGCTCCTCTATTGGACACCCTTCTTGTTCTGATATCACTTTGAGTAAATTCAGAGAAGATATCTACCACACAAATATCATCAAAATTCATTCATTCATTAATTATTCACCAATGAAGAAATTACAAGAGAAGAGAATGGTAAGTACCGTTAAACGGCATAGAAAGCGTTCATGAGTGCTCAACCCAGACAACTCAACCAAACCAGCTTCTTCCAGTGTCAAAAATGTTCGCCTCTCACTCTTCTTTTCTCCCCCACTACTGCATTTGACCTCTCTTCTATGTACTTTACTCTTTCTTTCTGCTATTCGGCTTGTTTGTGTTTGTCTATGTTGTATAGTAGTGTTGGAATTCTTGAATAGAAATGTTGTTTGAAGACATGATCTATGAGGTTGTAGAGAAATCATCAGTTTTTCTTTCTTTCTTTTCCACTTGGCGAATTGAGTTTCCTTGCTAAGAAGTGAGAAGAGTATATCAATTGTCTTTGGGACCTATCTATCTTTATCCTTTTCATTTTATTTTGTGTGGAGGAGGGTGATGGGAATTTCAAACAATGGGCCACCAATATGTGGACTATTTTTCCACCCAACTTGGCCCATTATCACATGGGCCTTTAACACCATCATATAATATGAAATTAAATCAGAAGAAAAATATCATTTTGTTATCTTAAATTATATAATAATTAATTAAAAGGGTTCCATAAGGTTTACATTGTCCATGTTACACGTGGCCTATATTTTAGTATAGTGCCGTTGGTATTCTGTATTCACTTGCAGTCAGGGATTTTTAATCATGTCCACAAAGAAACCATTTACTACCTTTGTTACAAATTAAAGGGAGAAACATAAATTCACAATCATAGGACTTGGTCGGTTCATATTGACACAATAATCTGCAAAAGGCTTAATTACACCGATAGATTACAGATTTACACAAAGCTAGCTTTGACATGAATAGATTATGTAGCTACAAAATGGATTCTGAAGCATTATAGATCAGTTTGGACCCCAGCAGCTCAAGTACATGACAGTCCTAAGAGACTCTTCAGCACGTTTTAGCTTGTCACTATTGGAAGCGTTGAATGAAGCAGGTGAATCAAAAGTTGTAGTTGAAAATAGCCTTGCCTTAGCTTGCTTTGAAGAAGATGAGTCTCTGAGAGATTTGATGGTTGAATCACACTTCGAGCTTTGATCTTTCATGCTCTGAAGCATTCTCATCGCTGTTTGGTATAACACTCTGCTCGTGTACCTCAAGCTCATAACCGAAATTAATTGATCAAAATTCAATACCTTACTTTTTATACTGAATGAAAAATAAAGAGTGAATAAGAAGAATCTTTTTGCTTGGATGATTTTGTTGCAGAAAAATAGGTGCTTGATTAATAGGAAGTGGAATTGGAATGAAAATCGTGTAGAGTAATTAAGAGTATTACATGATGAATGAAATAATGGATGTCTTAGTTTCTATTTTATAAAAAGGAAAAAACCTGGGGCTACCTGCTAGAAAAGGTGGAAACAACCGGCTGAGAATGTGGTCTTGTATTGGCGGCGGAGTTTCCAATGAAGAAAATAACCACGGGAATAACTCAATTCTGTGGGCGGAGGAAGGACACGTGTCGGTTACACCATAGAGGATTGAAACTAACTAACTAACGCCACGTTGGATTTTGTAAGCATTACGTGTTTGATGACACAGATATGTTGTAGGAATTAATTGATATATGATGATGACCCACGTAGATGTATTTAGTACTCCTTTCCTATTGTTTTTCTACGTTCTTACTTATCACAATGTAACTTATACAGCTCACTGATTTTATCCAATTTGTGACCACGTTCCAAGCAGATTCTAGACGTTTTATCATAATACCATATACTGTACATTTTCTTCTATTAGTTACTAATCCAAAACTCGTCTTTTATTTTGATGTATATTGTGGTCTTTACGTGAATATCTATTTTATAAGGTTTAAGCCTAGTGTACCACATCTGGTGTTCAATAATTAAGAGGGCTTTGAATATATTTATCCAAGTGGAACAAACATTTTAGAAAAACTCATCAAATAATTAATTAATTAATATGATCAGATGCTTAATTATGCTCAGGGCAGAACCAATAACTCGAGAGGTTTAAAGCAAAGTTTAAAATGAGATTCTTTAAAAATTAATAATAGTAAAATTGAAAGTATTTTAAACAAAATTATTTTTATAATATTAAATAAATTTTTTTTGCCAACTATAATATTAAATAATATACAAATAAATATTAAATACATTCATAATTTTGAGCCGGTCCAAATTATATTTTTGTGTAAGAACTTTAGAAATATGGATGTTTACCATGTTCTATGGGCTATTAATCACTAAACAACTACTATTTATCATAATTAAAATTTAACAAATGCTTCTTAAACAAATACAGTTATTAAAAATCTAAACAACGAAATATTTTATTAAAAATCGTACACTACCCTTTTTCACAAAGATATAGGGTAATCATTAAAAGTAAACTATAACAACCGAATGCTATATAGCTCTTCATGCGTGAGAGGAATAAGATTCCCATTGACATAGGTAGTTAAGACTGAGTTACAAATTTGACGCAGAAGAATCCATCTATTTTTTTTGTCTTCATAATCCCGCTGCATTTTATCTATTTATTTATTTTGTATAAAAGACACTTAAATAAATAAAATATAATAGAGACAAATGTGAAATTCCACAGTCATCCTCTTCAACGCACGCAGAGCGCTGATGGCATCGGCGATGGATATCCTTCGTCATTCTCATGTCTCTGCCGTGCATTTTTTTGACGGTGCCGGCGGCACCCGAAGTCGTAGCTGCACCACCCGACGGTTCAACGTAAGGTCTCATCCCTCCCTCCATTAATTCTCCTTCAAACGTAAACTGTTTCATTTCTCTCAAAATCCCAATCTCGTCACTAATAATTCCAGTTCACATTTATTCATTCATTCCTTTAGGGCGAACCTTCCATTTCCACAGAAGAATGCAAAGTATTACAAAGAGCTTGAAGCTGCCGTTGATGTTGTCCACAGTGCTTGCCGTTTATGTGTTCAGGTAATGTTACAATTTCCCCAATTTTTGGTTGGGTTCTGAATTTTCTTCAATTTTTGTATCCATTTGGTAGTTTAGAAATCCTGAAGAGGGATTCTGTCAAAATTGGATTTTGTGTACATAGTTTTTTTTTTCTACCACAAAATAAACTTTTGTATTGTCCTCATTGTGTAGGTGAAATCATCTTTATTCTCTACTGATGGAAAGGTTCTTGAAAAAATTGATCAGACTCCGGTGACTGTGGCAGATTTTGGAGTTCAGGCTCTCATAAGTTTAGGTATTAACTTAATCTCAAAGATAAAATAGATTGACATGTTTCTAAATTCATACATGTGTGATGTGTATGAATTAGACTGATACGTTATAGTGAGTTTGAATTAACATTGTCAATAGGGGTTCGGCTTAATTTGCTTTATCTAAAAGTATAATGATTTGTAAGAAAAACTCGGCAGAAGTTTGGAATTGCCAATGGAGATTGATTAATACTCATTAACTTTTTGTCAATGTGATTCATCTAAAAGTACAAATACTAGTATGGTGTAAGTGTAACATAGTTTTGTTATATTAGTTTACGGTTATACTAATGTAATTAACTTATTATTACAATTAGTTTACAGCCTTGAATATGATTTATCAGAAGATGTTATCCTTTTCATGGGATTGAAAAGTTTGGTTTTATATTTTATCTTATCAAAACAGAGTTAAATAAGTTGTTCCCTTCTATTCCGTTGGTGGCTGAGGAGGACTCTGCTTTCTTGCGATCAACAAACTTAGTGGATACTGTGCTTGATGCAGTAACTGCTGAAGCTAGCTCCACCTCTAAACCATTGACACAAGATGATGTGCTTGAGGCAATTGATAGAGGGGGAAAGGATGCTTTTGTATTTGGATCAAAGCCAGCCACATATTGGGTAGGCATATTAAGCAGTTCCATTTAATGATATAAAGGGATGCAGTATTATAGCTTTTGAAAAATTTGAATCCGAGCTTCATTTTCTATGTTGTATGAAAATTTTGTTCACATTTCATTCTTGGAGATTGGTTGAGCATTACTCTGTACGTGTCTATTTTATGGTAGGCTTTCTGTGGAACTATAGAATATTCTATCATTCTATGGGTTGTTAGAGTCTGATATGGTTTCTATTTAGTACTTGTCGCGGTTAGTTTGGAGTTACTGTTTTGTTAAGTCCTGTTGTAGCTAACAAGATAAGCTTGGGTTCATTTACAAATACTATTGTAAACTCACAAATCATAAGGAATAAAAATAAGACTAGAATTTCGAATTTCTCTCAAACCTCTCATTCCATTATGGTAATCAAAGCTTGCCTTTGCCCATAACCATGGCTTCTGATTTTCCGCCTTTGCCAACACGGCCTTTTCCTTCTTTGCCACATTGAGTGTGGCCTTTTCCACTTGATTCGTGCTTGTCAGCTCAATCTATGCCTTTGAGTTTCACATACTGCCACATTCTCTTCTTTTTCGAATGACCTCAGGTCCTGCTCCAATGACTTTCATTTCAAGATCTGCACCTATTTTTTTTTCTTACACTGTCGTAGAGAGATTGGATGATAAGGATTTCCTAACACTGTCTAAAAAGACATTGTCTTCACCTGGGAAGCAGCTTGTGATGTTGGAAGGGAAAATGTGGCTTATAAGGCCTGAAAGGGACAGGATCAACTCCGAATGTCCTGGTTACAGTACCCACTAACTGTTCTTTTACTTAGTAGAGTGATTGGTTGTGTTCATTCCCCGAAACTTTTGGAGATAATCGTAATCCTGAAATTCATTAATCATTTTCTTGCACGAATTCAAGCCATAACACGTCTGCTGCAGACAGACCTGTGCAATACCAAGAAAAGAAGTCAATCACATCTCAGAATTTTAATCAGAATCACGGCTCTTGTTGATATTCTAATCTTCATAGGTGAACTAATTTCTCTTCATGAACCAATGGATGTTTTGGACATTGATCACTTTCATCAGATACAAGCTTGTGGCTGTTGATCTCTATGATACAGAGAAAATGGAAGCACTGCTCTTGGTACAAGAAGCTTGTATTAAGTACAACCAAGTTTACTTAAGTGAAAATGCATCTCTTAACCTCGAACATGGTTCCAAGATAATGGAACCACATCTGATTCCTCTCCTCAAATTAATGTTACTCCCTTGATTTTGTGCAACTACACACTCAATCCACTCAACCTCAGTTTCAATCCTATTTTGGTGGTTCTATTTGTAGCCTGCAAGACAAGCTTGATTTCATGCTTAAATATGATTATAAATTCACAACTCATTCAGAATAAAAATCTGATTTGAGATTCTCTATTTACAGGTTTATGTCAAGAATTCATGCATTGATTTCTGCTTGTTTTATTTCCCTCGGAACTTCTATTAAGTCCATTGATTATATACAGGTGCTTGATCCAATTGATGGCACACGTGGATTTCTGAAAGCTAGCAAAGCCTTATATGTGGTAAGTTATAATGAAGGTTGCTTCGAGTTTCTCTTGATACTTCTAAAATTATTTCGTGGACAACATAGACATTTCCTAAAGCTTCCATATAGAAGATCTCTCCATTACAGTTTGTAGAGTAAACCTTTGCTTGTGATAGTGCATTAGTGCTTATGAGTTATGATGCCTTTTCTTCTTCAGGGTGTGTGTGTGTCTCTTAAGATAAGGAATACTTGCAAGGATTTTATAGTGTATTATATATCTTGCTTCATCATTAGTATCTTCATCTTTCTCTTTCGGAAACAGAGTTCTGAGACAATTTTAGAAATCTGAAATTTCAGGGTAGGTCTAAAACTGTATTTGATTGAGAAAGGTTTTAAGCAGTGCAATTTTTTTATACAAACACATGCTAAACATTCTACAACTGTTATTCTAACCAACTCTCCTACTACTGACGCAGCTGTTATTAGAAGCTTTTAGATACTAACTATCATTGTCCATTGCAACTGTATTAGCAGCTGCCAGCTGAGCTAACTTGTGTGACATTACAATTATATTAGATTGAATTCTGACACTACACACTAATATTCTCCAAGAGATTTCCGAATAATACAGGTGGGTTTGGCTCTTGTGGTTGAAGGAGAGATTGTAATTGGTGTTATGGGCTGCCCTAATTGGCAAGAGGATGAATCTGAAAAATCCTCATCTGAGATCGAGGAGGGCAGGGAAGCTCTTCCTGGATCAGGAATTATGATGATTGCTCATAAAGGCTATGGAACATGGACAAAAAGGTTGAATAGCAAGCCCCAATCATCTGGAGTGTGGACCAGATGTTTTGTTGATAGCTTTGACATAATACATAAAGCACGCTTTTGTATTCCAGAAAGTCAAACATGGGAATCACTGCCATTGTCTTCTACATTTAATGTAACAAGCAATGCAAATGATGTAGGGAGCAGCCAAATTCTTCTTTTGGCGACATGTTGTGGAAGGTACGAGAAATATTATCTGTATATGTTTTCTACTTTATTACATCCAATCAAAACGTTTTGATTATTCATATGCTACAGAGTGGGGTTGAATAGCTGCAATGTTTCCATGACAGTTAAAAAAATTGATTCCATCCGGTTGGTTCCACTGGTGAATCGATGGCGATATATGTCAAACCGGATATGTTTGGGAACCAACATGAACCAGTTTTACTTAGCCAATTTATTTTCATAAAATACTACTACCATGGCCACATTGACTCTGCCTGAAAATCAGGTTGATTTGGTCCAATCATGTATTTATTGAAAACAGTTATTTTAGCTGTAATGGAAGAAAAATGCTCAAAGCTCAACAAGATAAACGACAAGCAAATTAATTTGATTTTTCATCTTTCTTCTTTGTACTTCCTCCTATCTTGACATTCTTGGTGACCAATGTAGTTTATGCAAGTATTTGATGGTGGCATCAGGAAGAGCATCTGTTTTCTTTCTTCGTGCAAAAGAGAAGACCGTTATAAAGGTAGCCTATCAATTTTTACTTTCTATTTGGATGAATATGGTTTAATTTTTTCCCTTTTAATTTGGGTGTTTCGTAGGCTTGGGACCATGCTGTTGGCATGATATGCATTCATGAAGCAGGTGGAAAGGTATGAGTTTTTCTATATGAAAAGTATTTCAGTGTTAGATGTGTTTTGAAATCTTACATGATCTCTTAAGATTAGTTTTTGTATTTTTTAAGTCTCCTGATTTATTTTGTTATTTAATTAGGAACTCATCAATATAAATAAGGGTAATGCTTTTGTCTTTTGTATCATATCTTATCACAGCACAACATTACATACATTACTTATATCAATATTAAATTATATTATTCAAAGTTTGTTCTTTACCTAAATCCCTATTATTTCAATGGTTTGAATAATCTATTATTCATTTTTTTTATAAAAAAACTCTATTATTCAGAGTTTGGTCTGCTTTGTCTAAATTCAATGTTGCTAAGATGGCACGTTAAATATGAGATTATACGACTGTTGTGGTAAAACGGTAATTTATTATGTACCCACCTTAATTGATGATGGTTAGTTTAAACTTCCAAGTTCCCATAATTAAACAGCCATTTGTTTGATCTTTTGATATACATGGTAACATACCATTGTAATATGGTGCATTGCAATTGGAACTTTTACTTCTATATAGTTTTGTTACCTTATTGTTATGTATTTACTTCCCTTTTATGATCACTTTTCATCACTTTTTTTTTTGTTTTAAAATATAATTTCATTCGATAATGTGTAATTTAATCAGGTAACTGACTGGAATGGCATAGAAATAGATCTTGCAGCTGATCAAACTGGCCGGCGGATCATATTCCCCTCAGGTGGTATCCTTGTTACCAACGGCAATTTTCATAATCAGATTCTACATATTATCTCTCAGACTTGAAGAGTTTGATGTTGTTGTGACTCATTCTTTCTGAACATTATTTTGAAATTATACTATTTGATAGTTTATTAGTAATCTTTGTCACATTGATTTAAGACAGGATATGGTATATAATCTGCCTCGCTATTTTTCTAACGATATTAAAGGATTTGACTATTTTAAAAATGAACTAAGTGAGAAAATTAAATATTAATATTTCAACATAACCATGATTTGTTATATATGTTCATACAATAGTTACCGTTTATTTAATTAATAGTTGGTAATTGTTTTACATTCTAAAATGCAATCACTTTAGAATAATCAAATCCATTCTTAAAAGGCATTGGTTTAGTTTCACGCTGATACATTAGCTCTATGATGTATATGAAAAATCATGATATAAAAACAGAACATGAGTAATCGGTTCTGCCTATGCAAACTCAAATTTGAGGCAAAGTAACCAATGTTTTTTTTTACAAGCAAAAGTTATGAGTCTTTGATCGTTCATTAGATCGTGGCCAACAATAGAGTATTGACAGATGAAGAAGCAAAGGCACGGGTTGAAGATGAAGAACTTGCCCTTTGTCTTTTGTCGTTGTTCTTAGGTGGTGAACAACTGTTGATAACCATGGGTGGTTTACGGTTTTTGGATACTAAATTGGGGGTTAAATTGTGATAGTGGTAGAGAAGTTTTTAAATTTCTAAGAGTATTTTTAATGATGAACTCAATATAGAGTTCATTAGATAGGGTTCACTGTGCCACATCATCTTGGAACAACTTATCTTTTTACTCCAACAGTGAACTCAACTTGGGTCATTAAATAGGATCCACTAATTATTATAAATTTATTATTATTAATAAATTAATAAAAAAATATAACGCTTATAATTTTATTATTATGAAATTGTGAAAGTACGGTTCCTTTTTTAGAGCACGACGAACTCATTTGACTACTGTTGGATGCTTTAATAACATCTTCTACGCTCTAATAACATCTTCTACGAGTGAGGTGATTATATAATTCTTATTTTATATAGATATTTTAAAGTAAAAAATACACAAATGAGGTGGATAATTGCCAACTAGAGTGACATGTGCCTAACTTTCATTGGGCCACCTAGTTGGGTACCGGTTAAGAGCCAATTCAATATATGGTAAGGGTCTTATCAAAACAAAAACAAAACATGGTGGGGTGTGCACTTGTACACCCTAAATTTTGAACAATCTCATAAATACAATTATTTTTTTTTTAGCATTTTGACCATCCAAAATATTATTTTTCACCTTAAGTTCAATCCGTCAAAAAAATTAAAATACTTTATATCTCTTAAACTAAAATTATGGATCTTCAACGTCAATACTTTTATAAAATTGATTAGATGCTGAAATATTGATCTTATTTTAATAGTTTATTTCTCTATCTCTTAATGTTCTTTGAATTGATCAATTTAAAAATATATTTTAATCCAAAAAAATAATTCTAAATTAACTAATTTAAATATATATTTTAGAGGCTCAAACTAAGAGGTGGGAAAAGACGTTGCCTCTTGTTTTTATTATTTCTTATGATCACGTTTGCCATACTTGTTAGCACTACATTTTATAATATTTATTGGATTGAAAATATTTTATAAAATCCTTATTCGTGCAGGAAAGTTATCGAGTTCCATCGGGACAAGTGTTCTATATAAATATTCACAACGTCGACAAGTTTTGTTGATTATATGTGTTGCTCAAATCTATTTACGTAGTACTATACACCCAATAAAAACAATTAATAAACTTTCGTAGATCGACTGGAATGTACTTCTTACCAATAGAAGTAACAAAATCGACGATAGGAATTAAAAAATTGTGCGATTACCTTAAAATAGTAGCCCCTGCTTTCTATTCGCACAAGCATGAGATCTCGTATCTAGAAATAATGTTAAGAAAATGTGCTTCTATAAAACAAATAAAATAAGGATAATTTATTTTTCAAAGTTTGTTGCAACTATTGAACAGCTCATCACAAACAAACATTAGCAAATGCCAAAACAGTCTACCAAATTTGTATACACGATAGAGAGTTGACTACACGTGGACAACTTCTTGTGGTTGATTAATTATGAGCTAAAAAAACCAATATTAATTAAAAATAATTACTCTATAGGCATAATTGCTAATAAAGCCAGACAAGCTAAAATAATAATAACTTCTATGTTGGAAACAAATGTATTAATTTTTAGTCCTTACATGACATCACACTGTCTCTATGTATCAAGCACGGAAACATAATCCACGTATCATTTTTTTTTTAAGATTAATTAATAAGCAAAAAGATGGGTTTGAAATTGAATGACTAATATTTATAATTTAACTTACAAAAAATTAATAAAAGCTCTAATAATATTTATGGTTATATAAAATTAAGGAAAACTTCGTTTTGAACTTCAAATAATGGGTCAATTATTAATCCATGTTGGTGGGGTGGAAGGGAATAGAAGCTAGAAGAAGGAAAAGTGGAAATTTAACTATAGCAAGCTATAGAGCTAAAAAGAGTAGAGTTAGATAGGTGTATAAATGGTGGCTAGTAAGAAGAAATGTTTGAATAGATAAAGGGAAACAAATCATACGAAATCCCAGTACATGATTAAATTAATGTTTGACTTAATTTGTTCCTTTTTGTATTGAGCGAAGTTGGGTGCGAAACCCTTTATGACAATGCATGGCCAACAACCAATGATAGTATCACAGCTACTATCATTTCAATGCATGTAGTTTAACAAGTATGATAAAAACAAAATAATATTCAATATCCAAATGCATGTCACTAATTGACTGTTGTTACCATAAAAAAATTCATCAATGAGTAACATTATAGAGGCACTATTTGCATTTATTTCTGGAACTCTACCACTATTGATATTGCACCAATTATAATAATAATTATTATAAGTATAGATTTAAATAATATTTTGGTTCTTTTATTTTAAATTCAAAATATAGTCTCTCGATTTTTAAAATATTGGATATTTTTTCTATTCGAGATTGATTTTTGGTGGTTTGACGAGTGAAATAATTAATTGACATTGAGTTTGATAATATGAAAATTGAGTTCAGGTGATAAATTGTCTATTGTCAAGTTTTGATGTTTATGCAATATAAGTCGTTTAATAAACTATAAATTAGTTGTTAATCAATAATTCATTTATGTTGTCAAATTTTGATGTTTATATATAAATCGATGTATATTTTAATAAAATATAAATTAATTGTTAACTAAGAATTCATCTCGAATTGTCGCAAACTGAGTTGTCACATAAACATTTTATTTTTCAAAAATCTTCAAAGTTCAATATCAAAATAAGTTAGTTATTTTAAAAAAGTAGGTGATTAATTATTTAAAGTATACAATGGATGTAGAAATACTAACGGAATTAAAATTGTGGAAAAAAAAAACATTTTCATAGTACTAAAATACTTTACCCAATCTTAAATATAAAATATTTTATATTAATATATTTAATTCAAATTTTAAATTAAACACATATTATCGACTAAAGTTGCTTATTTATGTTAGTATTTAATTTAACTAACTAGAAAACCTTATCCCGATCGTGCGTAATAAATGCTCATCCTGGTTGCCTTGTTACTTATAGTCTTTTACGAGTACTTTATATTTTTAACAAACACCAAACTCGATTAATGATGCCCACATACGAGTTACAAACCATGGGAGAGAGAGCGACTAATTAAGTACCAATCTCTCTTTCATACTCTCCTTCCCTTTCTATAAACCCCTGAGATTTTTTTTCCTTCTCTTACATATATTATAAAAATAGATCATAAATTTAATATGGTTTATAAGGTGAAAATGTTTTTGTTGGGTCATAAAGGGTTCAAAGTATCATTAATTATATTAAATTAAGAACAATCTTATAAGTGAGTTGAATACTACATTTTTATCTAAAACTTTAAGACAATAAATTTATGAATCTTTTCATTTATATAATCTTCAATATCTATTTTTTTTTATCTAATATGAAACTTCTTTACTCACACTAGATATAACTTTAAAATATATCATTTATATAATAGGAATATATTCAATTTGATTAGATAAAAAAGAAATACACCATTCATATTTATTTCTATATCATAATATACTACTTATACCCTTTATTATAAACATCCGTTGATTAAAAAAAAATCTTTTAATATAAGTCAATTTTTAATTTATTCAATGCATTTATTATTATTTTTTAAATATAACTATAATTTATTTGTGAATATGAAAAGTCATAATACAGGAAAAAAAAACATTTTAATTACTTTTTATATAAAATAAACATATTAATAATTAATTTTTCTTAATAAAAATGTATATTTAAAAAGGAATGTAGTATAATATTAAATCCATGAGAGGAGATTGATTGACCAATAAAATAAAACATTGAATATAATGTAATAACGTCAGCAGCAATCCAACATAAATTTAGGAGTTAGCCAAAAGGAAGAAAAGAGAAGGCAGTCCCATGCATGCATTAAAGAAGAAAATGAACGCCGTGTATTCTCTGTAACAAGTCATTGAAAAAGAAATTCATAGGTCACATATCGATATTAAAAATTATTAATAGAGAAGGTACGTGGCATTATATTTCGATTACAGATAGTATGAATCCACAGAGTTAGGGGTCACACTCCACGGAAAATATGATTCACTTTTTTTCTTAATAATCTTAAGAAAATCGTGATTATGATTGCCTAATAAGTTCTACTGCACCAAAAAAGAAGCACATTCGTAATACGAATATTTTCATCAATAATTATCTTTAATATGTGGTAATTATAATTATATATGGTGTTGTAGATAAAATACAAAATTTTGATTTACTTTTTTAATTTTAATCTAAATAATTAAATGAATTATTTTTATAATTAAAATCATAAAAGTATGTTTATTATTATATCTCCATGAAGATTGTGAGCCTAATCTAGCCACCAATCACCATGTACAAGTTAAATAATGAGTTAGATCCACTCTTACATATAAACTTTAAATTATATTGTTTCCATTCGAAAAAGTGTAGAATCGAAAGTATATTGTAGATGGAAAAATAACATATTAGGAAGAGGTAAACATAAGATGTTTATGTCTCGACATAGATCAAATACGGTACAAAATGATAAAGAAAGACGATACATAATGGTGGAGAGAGACGGTGCAAAATGATAGAGGTGATTCATAACGACTGAAAGAGATACTGCATAATGGCGGAGAAAGATAGTGTCGACGAAGAGATATAATGCATGACGAGGGTGAGAGACGATGCAAAGGCGAAGAGAGGACTTGATTCATTTTTTTAACAAGAAGACTTGGTCCATTTTATTTTTATAGTTTAATGGATAAATATTAATTGTTTCAAAATAGACTAAAAGATAAAACTTAAAAATTTAATAGTGTTAAATCTAAAATATAGTTAAATTTATTCATTAATATGACATTTAACTATTGATGATTTAAATTGATAGTATCAAAATATGTTAATTTTTAAATGTATCATAGAAGTCTCCTATGTAACATAATCTTAATTCAAAAGTAAATCTCGTTATTTTAATTTTTTTGATAAAATGTTATATTTATTTTTAATTATTATAAAATTTAATTTTACCATAAAGAATAAGGGTCTGCTCTTAAACTATTTTTTGATATCCCTCGTACACCCAATAATAACATCAATAGATGCAAACTTGTTTTATGAATAAGAGAGCCACGCCACTAATCAACAAGGATTGACAATAAATTTTTACTAAATTATTATTAAAAAAAATATAGTTTTGAATTTAGTAATAGTTATGAGAAGGATCAGATGATCTTCAACAAATTAGTCGAGTTTTAGATTCAATATATCAACTCAATTAGAGTCGAGTTTATATAGATTAATACAATAGGGTGGCCGAGTCGATAAAGTAGTACGAGTTTAATAACACTGGTCATCAAGAGAATTATTCATATTATGGATGTTTAATGCCACAAAAAGAAGTTAAAACAAACATCATAATTTGGTAATTTGGGAAACAACATAAGTACTTAAATTATGAAATATTAATGTTATATGGGTTAGAATCTCCCACTGACATTTTAATAACTAAGTAAAAAAAAAGATTTAATAAAAAAAAAAAAAATATTATAATGGTAATAATTTAGCTAGTCCTAATAATTGAAGAAATGTTGTTTACAGTGTTGTGAGGTTGAAAAAGTTTATGAGAAAATAAGAGATAGACACGTATAGGGCGTAGTCAACAGAGATAACAAAGGACGGCACCGAATCCTTTTGACTTCAAATCACTATCTTCCTATTTATATACCATAAATTTACAAGTATGTTCCATTACGGGTACCCTACAAACAATCATCATTTCTTTCCTTCTCTATTCTCTCACGTTATTTCTCTTCCATACCTTCAACCAAACTAATTGAGCTGCTAAGTACTTAATTTGCTATGGGAAGAACACCTTGTTGTGACAAAAATAATGGCCTCAAGAAAGGACCATGGACAACCGAAGAGGATCAAAAACTCATTCATTACATTCACAAACATGGTTATGGCAATTGGAGGACACTCCCTAAGAATGCTGGTACTATTTCTACTTCTAATTAAGAATTATCAAATATTAATTGTTCTTTTCTTTTCTTTTGTTTCATACATGTATTAACTAATTAATTGCTTTTTTAATTGAATAGGGTTGCAAAGATGTGGAAAAAGTTGTCGTCTACGTTGGACAAACTATCTCCGACCAGACATAAAACGTGGTCGGTTTTCATTTGAAGAGGAAGAGACAATCATTCAACTACACAGCATTCTTGGCAACAAGTAAGTCTCTATTTTCAAAATATATACCATATAACCAGCTACATACTATAGAGTTGTGAGTATAATGATTACATGAATGATACTTTAGTACTTTGTATATACTTGGATACAATCAAATGTAGAATCAGATATGTTACATTTGAATTTTTTACTCTAATTTATTATGTTACTCTTCTAATCAAATATTTTGATTTGTATAGATGGTCTGCAATTGCGTCTCGATTACCAGGAAGGACGGACAACGAAATAAAAAACTATTGGAACACACATATTAGAAAAAGGCTTTTGAGGATGGGAATTGATCCAGTAACACATAGTCCTAGACTTGATTTATTAGACCTTTCTTCTATTCTCTATGCTTATGGTAATTCATCATCACATATAAACAACATCCAAACTCTACTTGGCATTCAACAACCTTTGGTTAATCCTGAGCTTCTCAAATTAGCTTCCTCACTCTTCAACTCATCACAACAACAAGATTATAGTAATAATCAACCTTGCAATCCTCAAATACAGAGTCAAGTTCCACGTTTTGTCCAATTTCAAGACCAATTAGTTCCACAAGTACATGCTAATGCTAATGCTTGTGCAACATTCACCAACCCTTCATTGCCTAATCAATCACATAATATGTTTGAGCCAAATGTGGAAGCATATACATCAAATTTCACTGACCTTAGTTACAATGAACAACATTCTGTTCATGATTGGCATGAAAATGGGTTTGGTTTAATTAGTACCATAGCAGAAGATGAATATATCCCTCAATTATTATCAAGCTATAATAATAATAATAATAATAATTATGGTTGTGATAATATTCAAAATCTAATGTATCAAACTTCAGATAACAGCAACCAGTTTTTGTCAACACCATCATCAAGTCCCACACCGTTGAATTCAAACTCCACAGAAGATGAGAGAGAAAGCTATGACAGTTGTAACAGATTGAATTTTCAAATGTCTGCAGATCATGTTTCAGATGCGAATGATCAGTTCATGTAATTAATTTAAGATTAGATTTGGATTTGGATCGATGATCAACACTTAAAATCAACCATTTAGTTGGTTGATTGTTTCCTCCTCTGTTTTTTATGGGATACCTATGAATCCTTTTGGGAGTGTTGATTTTTGTAACTTTTCCTATATTTTTATATTGATTGATAAAGTTTAAATTTCTTAATTGAGATTTGCCTTTACTATTATTAAATTTTTAAATTGTCAAAAGTTTATTATATATTGCTGTTTGACTCCCTTCTTGGATAAGTGATACATGCCGTATTCAATCCATAGAGTGTGTAATTAAAAGGAAAATTAATAAAGCTTACATGGTGAGGTAAGAGTGATATGGAATGAGTATTAATTAGGAGGTTTAAGATTCAAGCTTTCAAAACTAAATTAATCCATTAAACAACATTTACCTTTGAAAATAGTGTTACTTAACAAGTTTTGTATGAGATGGTTTTAGTCTCATTTCATTTAGTTTAATTAGTAAATTTGAATTCAATCCATGATTTAACTTTTTGAACGTATATGTATATGGTCTCACCTCATTTGAGAGATATGTCTTTGTAGTTGTGTCCAATAATATATAATTTAAACCAAAAAATATAAATAATTAGAACTTTAATAAATAATTAATTAATAAGTTTATGTTAATTATTTATAGAAAATTCAGAAGTTGGGAGTAACATATAGCATATAAATATTAATAGAGATTCAATGAGATACATAATTTACATACACAAGTAGATTTAAAATATTTTATATTATCGATGAATCACAATTATTTATATATAATTTTAAAAGTAATTTTGATCGAAGTTAAATATTTTTAATAATTTAATAATTATAATTAATTGACAATATTTTTTTTTATAATGTATGTATAAACTAAATCATATTAACACTGTAGTATTCATAAAAAAATTATTTATATTGTAGTCAGCTGCATGCTTTAGAGAAAGGAAACAAAAAAAGTGTAACTACTGATCTATAATAACCGTAATTAGTATTCTTTTTAACACATTCTTAGTAAGCGTTCATACTATTCTAGAGGGCCTTTCTTGTTCTTGATTTAGAAACCGTGAGATTCATAACCCAAAAATAGAAAGGGAAAAGAGAAGAAAAAAAAAAGTGAAGGCGATGGAATCAGAAAGGAAAAACTAGTATTTGAAAAACAATGATAAGCAACGCAGGATTGTATTGAGTTTCACATAACCCGACAGTGAGTCCAAGATACCGGCGAAGGCACATGGGAATACGTGTGGTTGACACGTGTCAATGACACCTGTAAGGCTGTAACTGGCCAGTATCTTTTATTTTTTCAACAAATATGATTAAAAATAAAAGATACAATAGAGTATGATTTGCATGTAGATAATGGATAATAGGAGAAGAAGGGGGCATTGACTAATGAAAAAGACATGAGGGGTACGTGTACACTCTGTGTCGGTGACACCACACTGTGTTGGGTTCATACATAATACATCACTTTTCCTTGCAAACAAACAAATATTGCCGAGCTTCCTGTGCTCTTTTATTTTACTACTTTTCTTATGGGACTTTACAATTAATGATTGGTTAACTAATTGTATTAATTGCATCAGCATTTGGGACACGTCGTTTCAATAATTGAGGAGCAGACCCATTTCGTGGTATGGTAGAGATGTCAAATTATAGATTTAATTGTAATTGGACAAGGTTTTAGGGTTATGTAAAAATATGATTAATTATACTATTAATAAATTGGGTTGTGTCTTATTATAAAAAACTAAATTATTTAAATTGTTCATAAATTGAATTATATATTTAAAATAATTCAATTAATTAAATTTAATTCAAATAATTGTTTAATTATTTTAAATTTTTTTAACTTACAAATTTTGAAATTTATTTTTTTTAAAAAAATATATATGAGATATCGAAACTTTTTTTAAAAAAAAAAATAAAACATTTTTTTGTTGAAAAACTTTTTAGAAAAAAATTGATTTTTTTTTATATTTATTTTATTTGAAAAACATTGATATTTTTTATCAAAAGAATTTTAAAATTCTATTTTTTATAACTATTTTTAAATCAATTTTAATTAAAAATTTGTTCAAAATATTGAACTAGTTTATATTTATAAACCAGCTTTAAACCGCGATTCAGAATTGCAATTAACTTGATTTAAAAGTGATTTTTAATAACTAAATCAAACCATTAAAATGGTTCAATGCGGTTTGTTTTTGCACCACAAACACCTCTATTTATGAGGACTATTCTATTAGAGATGGGAGTTTTTTCATGAGGGGATGAGGATAGATATGGGGAAAGTCCCATTGAAAATGGTTTGTAGATGGAGAAGATGATCATATCATTGATCCTATAAGGATATATCTTTAAATAATTTACTAAAATAATTGTTATGTATATTATATATATTATGCTTATTTGTCACGTATATGAATAAATTTATTTTAATGTGATTTTTATGATTGTCGTGTGATACAATAATATTATAATTTTTTATTTATTTTATGGTTAAATTTTTATTTATTTTTACTATCAATTTGATTAAAAATAAAAGAAATATAATAATTATTTTTATATTGATTGGGTCCTTGCCGGATTTGTGGGCATAAGGATAAAAAATTCATTGAGGTTGAGAATAGAAACGAGGATGAGAGACAATTTGAGTGATGAGAAACAATTTGTAGCAGCTTTAATTCTAAAAAATGTTGCACTATCGTATTTTGTAGTGGTATAAACCATCACAATGTTTCAATGTTCTAATTTTGTAAGAGTATATACCGTAGCTACAAAATTATGCTAATATTTTCAATCAATTAAGTCTATTATAAGAGTATTGACTGCCACAAATTCAAATAATTTTTCCTGCACTTTTTAGCCACAATTAATTGACAAGAATATCAATATAGTATGCAAAATAGACAACATTATTTTACTAATTAAATTTACTGATATTTTATTTGCATTAATCAAATAAATTATGTATATTGGATTTTACTATCAAACAATTAATTTCACCTTTTGGTGGTGCCACTGGTTATGGAATCAATTTTTCTGTCGATGGGGATACCAGCAATATAATCATATATACTATCACATCAAAATCTTTAATAGAAAAGAAATTATCCCTTCCGTGAATTTTGAATTATGAACCATATACATTTGATACGGAAATGATTGGTCATGCTTGGAATCTAAGAGCAGTAATAATATACACCGTCCAGGTGTGTCTTCGCCGTTTATGTGCCGTACCTGTCGCTCAAAATCTTCAATTATATATATATACATATATGCTTATTCTCAAATTAATAGATGTGCACTGAAAATAAAATTATTTTATATTAATCGTAAATTACAATCGTTTATAGTATGGTTATTATTTCAATTGATTGTAAAAATATAATCACATATTAAAATAAATTATAATTAGTGTAAAAAAAATTACATTTATGAAAAAAGTTGAACATATTATATGTGCCTTGAGGCATAGTATTGCACAATCGGATACATATACTCAGAAGCAAACAAGTAGAAAGTCAAACATATATATGTATTTGTGTTTAGAAAAGATGTCCAACGTGCACACGACTTTATATACTAATGATCTGTCGATTTCGTTTTAAAATGTCACCTTTTTAGAAGTTTTTTGCTCTTTTTATTACTAGTGGTTTTCAATGTGTAAAGTAGTAATAGTAACTAGTGTATATCAATATTATTTTGTTAAAATTATCTTTAATTAGTTATTGTAGATTGAGATAGAAATAAGAGTGTTAAGATAATAAATAATTAAATGTATTATAAGAAGAAAAAAAATCAATCATTTTATTAAAAGAATAATAGAATTTAATGTAATAATTTGGAATTGATTTGGCTGCAAATGAACAATGTTTATGTAATCACAACTATAAATCTAAATTATTTAGCCACACACAAAACGAAAAAATGTAAAAAGAAAAGAATAATTTTTTATCATTATTTTAAAAATTAAATTATATGTATTGTTTGTGGGTATAAATGATTTGAATTTCCGCTATCTACTCAGGAAGAATTATTCATGATTTTTGCCACTTGCGTTAAATTTGTGATCATTATCTGACTCACTTTCGTTTTCTAATCTCTTTTTTGCTTTAAGAAATCAAAAGGAAAATCAAAAGTCATATAACATGTTTTATGCATTTTATGTCGACAACCATCTCCATTCCATTGTAGTGTTATAAAATTGAGTGTTTGATGCTTCTATAGTCATCCATTTTTTTTTAATGACTTTTTATGGATTCACATGATAAATTGTATTAAAATAAATATATGCTGTCAAAATATATTTTCTTTGTTCTAAAATAATTAATTTATTTGTAAATAAATTGTTTAAAAATGCTTTAATTTTTTATATATATTTTTATAATTATAACTTTTAATTAATATTATTTGCATTATTTCTAATGAAATATCTTTTATTATGTATTTATGATATTGATATTGCATAATACCTATAAAATATAATTTAGTAATAAGTAGTATTATCTATTTTTTATTTATATTTTCTTTTAATATGTGTGAAATTATCAACAATTACTCGAAGGAAGTAATAATATTGAGTTATTGGTGGAATTCATTTAGCAAAAAAAAATTATAAAATAAGTTATGTGTGCATACATGCATAACTTAGTTAAACATTTAATTTGAAAAGCTCCACTGTAAAAGCTTTAATTGTTCTTACTTTCTCCGCCCAATTAATACTTATATGGCCACAATATTTAGACACACATAAATAAATAAATAATAATAAAATGATATAACTAAATACTTTTAATTTTTTTAATTATGTGTGTGCGTTCAAACACTTTAATTTGATAAGTAAGACTTGCTCCTTTCCACTCTCTTCATGGTGATCTGCATTCTTACATGAAAACAAAAAAGTTTAGTTAACTCTTTAGAATTTTGATGATTTGTATCACACTACATAATGTTTTGTAAGAAACTCAATCCAATTTTATACTCCTAATTCTTATTTTGCATTGTCATTTATTTCATGGTTCTGCATTTTCCTACAAATCAATCTTAATAATTTATTTCTTATTAATAATATCGCTAAACTATTTCTGATTTAATTTAAAATTTATATTTTCAACCACCAAATTAATTAGTCATAGAGAAAAATTTTAATCATAAACTTAATTTTTTTATTGGAATTTAACTATATGTGTAATGTATGAAATGTGATTCTTTTTTACTTCTAATTTATTATGGAGTGAATATGATTTATCACATTACATTTGGTACTCCAGCAACTATACATGAAGGAAAGTTCCATGTTTTTTGTCAACTCTAAATTTCAACCGCCTACTAAATTTCAATGATTGTTCTGTTTTAAATGGCCAAGCTAAGCTGACGAGTCACCATCTTTGCTTCTTTTAATCAACTCTAATGATTAAAATTAACAACATTAATGTTGGATACTAATTCTGGATACTTACAATATTTGTTTAGAAAATTTCTTTTATTAATTATAAAAGTAATTAATTAATATTGTTAATATTATGAAGACGAAGATCGAAATATTAAAAAATTTAACTTGCATCACAATATTTAAAAATAGGGTCATGCAAAAGTTAAAAAAAGAATTATTAAAAAGGATTGATATTTAGACTTTTAATAAATAAAAAACATAAATTTTAAAATAAAATTTTAACATTTAAATTATAGTTATATGTTAAAAAGAGAATATGAAAAGTAATATTTGAGTTAACGTTTTAGTGGCTCTATTAATATCTGTCCTTGGAGCAATGGAACTATGTATGTATGTATGCACGTAAGCTTATGGTCACATTTACGTCAACAAAAAGTTAATTGACGTTGCATACAAGAAGAAATGTGTACGAATCAAGTCGCATTTTTGGTTGCAAAAAAAGATTTGGATTTGGAATGCTTTAATGTATGTAGTAGTACGTGTCACTACTTGTAGGGTACTGTGGGCGTATTATGGCTTATCACTTTTGACTTGTGTTTATGTGACAATCGATTAACCCTTCACTTTCTGTCTCTCAACCGACCAAAGAAAAAGCTATTTCCAAGCTCAAATATTTTGAATAAGTAAACACATAAAGTGGCTTCATGTCTTATTGTCTTCGTTACACTTGGCTTTTACTTTCAATAATATTATTCGATAGATTTTATAGATTAGTTTCTATCAATATTTCTCTTTCTTCCTTGTGAAACTCTTCGAGGTGACACGATTTGCATAAATACACTAATGTTGACACAAAAACGAACAAAGAGGAAATTTTGCAACGCGCTTAAATCAGGGTGCTGAAAAAGTAGTATTTGCAAAGGCCAATTTTCTTTTGTGACATTGCGGCCGTAAATATATGTTTTTATACTAATAACAAGAAATTAAAGGGGAGAGATGATAGAAATACTTTAAAGTTAAATTAAAAAATATTGAATTTATATATTAAGTGCTATCAATAAATATTAATTCTTTCGATCTCAAATATACAATAATTATTGTTTATTTTGGATTTGTCGTAAACTTTTTACAATTTTGTTCTTTGTGAATAGAGGTTTCGGTGATTTGAAGAGAATGACAGTAGTTTATAAGTTATTTTAACTTTGATTGTCAAGGGATTGAAGTTAAGGGGCTAAAGAGTTTTGTCACGTGTGTGATCAATACAATTTTCACATACGACGTCTATGATCCAAATTGGATCGAGAAGGATGAACGTATTTGATTTTTGCATTTCACACCTAAAGGTGGGATGGAATCGACAAATATTTTGACGCTCAAGTGAGTGTCTATCTAACGAGAGTAAAAGAAAAAATAAAATAAAAGAAGTGTATTTGTTCCAGTGTTAGAAGCACTATTTATATAGACAAGGACACTTGTCGCCAGGGGACTTAGATACTAGTCTCCATTTTTTTAGAAATAAAAAAAAATAATGTAAACTTAATACAATATAAAGCATTTCTATTTATATTACTATTAATTAATCTAATAATTTGAAAATTTCAATTTAAATCGACTAAGAATTAATATGAATCCGGTATATTTTCCACATTCATGGAAGTACTTTTATGTTTTTGCTTTATGAATATGATATTTTTTGGACATTTATAATAATATCGATCTTGATTCCTATTTTAGCATTTCTAATTTCTGGAATTTTAGCTCCGATTAGAAAAGGACCAGAAAAACTTTCTAGTTATGAATCCGGAATAGAACCGATGGGCGATGCTTGGTTACAATTTCAAATCCGTTATTATATGTTTGCTCTAGTTTTTGTTGTTTTTGATGTTGAAACGGTCTTTCTTTACCCATGGGCAATGAGTCCTCCTCTTTCCGGACAACACATACAAAGAGACCCGCCAACAGAAAACATAATTAGTGAACTTATGGGAGATGTTTATATTTAAATTGTTTCTCTTCTATCTCCCATCTATCTTTTCTACATTTTCTTTAGTTATTCACTAGAACAATTATGATCCGGAAGTAAATCCGGGGCAAGTGTTCTGATCTATTATGACATAGCAGTGAGGCGCTCAAGAGATCTTTTTTAATTATTCTAAAACCTTTTCTGGACTTTGAATTTAATGAACTTAAATTCTTTTTTTTTTTTTTGCAACCCGGTCTATTCAGACTTCACTTCGAGGTTCCTAGATGGAACAAATTTCATTTTTTTTATTTCTTGCATATCTTACATAAACGATATTCTTAGGTACTTTATTTCATTTCAAATCACGTGAGCAGTTATTAGCATTACTAGGGAACATACGAGTATTTCGATTTAGTTTTTAGAAGATCTCTTTTATTTTAGTAGTTTGAATAGCAGAAGAAAAAAAAAAGAATTCTCTACTATATTCACTTATCATTTATTTCTATGAAATATCTAATTAAATAAAACGATTTTAGAAGGGATATCATGAAATTTTTTAGTTGGTTGTTCCTATAGAAATCATATGTTTTATTTTACTCATGGGGACAACAAACAATAAACTATAACAAATTCAATATATATTTCGAATAATATATTTTCTATATGTTCTATTCTACGTTCTCTATAGAGAATGTATAATAGAACATATGCATTGAGTTAAATTGAATATAACATATCTCTTAGATAAACAAAGTCCCTTTTCTTCGACTATTAGAGTCATATATGATTTCTTCTCTTTTTGTGATCTTATAAATCCTACCGAATCAACACCTTGAATCAATCTGAAACATTAATAAATATTGAATCCGTTCAAAAACTTTTTTATCACTAGACCAACAATGTATTAGATGTAATAAATAATAACAATAACAATAATAATAATAATAATAATAATAATAATAATAATAATAATAATAATAATAATAATAATAATAATATTTAAAAAAAAGGAGACTAAATTAAATATAGGACCGACAATCACCTTGTGTAAGTTGGACTATTGCACATAGCCTCAAAATTATTAGATTCCAATTTTTTTTTTCAACTTATAAATTACATGACATTGCTTTTTGCTCATATTTTTTTCATTCACCTTCTTTCTCCCTTTTTCTCTCTTTTTAAATAGATAAGAGGTTAGCAATAATTTAAAGTTGTATTTAAATGTTATTTACAATTTATTTATTTTAATAAATTTAAATAAAATAAGTTGAATTTTTGATATTTTATTAGATAAAAATATGATATTTTAAAATAATTTATAATTATTAGAATTATATTTTTTTTTATTAAAGACTCAATTTTTTAAATTAAAACAATAACTCAAAAAACGTCAAAGTAAAATTCATTACTATATTTTTTTAATAAAATTCATTACTAGTATCTTTTTAGTAAAATTCATTATTAGTATTCTTTTATTTGACTCACGAGCAAAACAGTAACACTTTTGATTTTATTACAACTTTTTGATTACTCTCACATCCATCACTTCTCATTTTGAAAACGATGCCCATAAGTTTATCAATTTCTTATATTGCTTTTTCTGTTTTGCTTTACTTTTTGAACTTGAATTTTATATTTATTTTCAGCTTTGGGATGAAAGGAGTATATTTTTTATATGAATTTGAATATCTTCTACCCACCAATAATCGAGTGAATCATCACTATTTTGGTCATTATAGTTAAAAGGCTTCCATTAATTGATCCATGGATTAAAAAAATACATATTTGTCTTTAAATTGAAAAATGTCAATAAAATATCTCATGTTTTCATCTACGACTGTAAGAACTATTGAGTTGCAATTCAAGTATCTGTTGGTAGTCATACTACTAACTCATAGGGACTGAAATGACTGTAATCAACAAGAATCAAATTCATAACATTCATAACTAGTGACTATTTTTTAAGATAGTTTTGATAATAAGTGACTATTTTCTTCTACACATACTCTTTATTATTCTTATCTCTATCTTTTTTCTTTCTATTTTTTCGTATTTTTTTCTTTTCATCTCTTATTTATTTTACTCTCTACATTTTTTTCTCTATGTCTATTGTTTTCCTTTTCTCTTACAATTGTTACAAATATCAAGGTATTGATTAATTTATTTTAATTAAATTTAAAAACACTATATGTAAAAATATTATCAATATGGTTAGTTATAAACAAAATATAATATTAAATATTTATATTAGTTTATTACATTGTATTACTATTTATATTTAACTTTTTCTTCTTTATGGCATATTCATTTTTTCTCTTTTTAAGTTTTTAATCATTGGTTGGTTGAAATATTATTTTGGCATTTATATTATTTATAACTAATCAAATTAAAATTAATTTTACTGATTGAAATTTTTAAAATTTGATTAAAATAAATTAAGAAATATCTTAATAATATCTAAAATGCTTAATGTTTAAGCAAATATTCCATGACAAAAAAAAAAGGAAAAATCAAAATAGATAAACCAAAATAGGCAGAAGCAGAAAAGGAATGAGCCCAAAAGTACACCGGTTGCATAAATAGAGCCAGCCCAAACCAGGAAGCACCTTAAAGCCTACAAAACACTACAATCATCAGAAAATTTACTTCAACATGAGCCCAAACTTGACAAGCAGTCAATAACACATGAAAAAGAATATACTTAAAATACTTTTAAAATGGGTTGTTTTGATTTTAATTTCTATATTTTTTTATTTAGTCGTTATAATTACAAGTAACATGATTTTTTTTTTAAATTTACGGTATGCTCCTATATTTATATCCTATATTTTAATAAAAAATATTTAAATTTTATATTTTGTGGTACATGTTTGTGTTTTATAATTTTTTTTTAAAAATTTCTTGTACACAAGTGTATTTAGAAAACTTAAAAAAAATTCAAAATATAAAGTTTGAAATTTTTAGAATTTTTTTTATTTAAAACACAAATTTAGAATTTAAAAAATACAATTGTTTATCGAAAAACATTTTTCAAAGAGTTCTGAATTTTTTTTTTAAAAAAAAATTGATACTTAAAATTTGAATTTATTTAAATATGGGATATAATATTTAATTTTTATCCTGAATTCCTTTTATAAAAAATAAAAGTAATTGTAATCCACCTTAATTATGACCCATCTTTAAAATAATAAAATAAAATGTTCAAAGAACCAACTCTTCTTTTTGGTCTTCTTCATTTCTACAAACTTCATCACCACACTAACAACTTTCTGGCGACACACTGCTATTGTCTGGTAACATGAGGTCGTGCCATCACCATTGTTGTGCCCTCTTTCAGTTCTATCTCTTCCACCCAATAGGCAGTCAAATCGAAGCCATCACCTTTACGAGTTACAATGTCCTACCATTGTTGGCTATCACTCACATATGACAAAAACACAACTATCATCTTTTACAATTTATATAAGCTAAATATTTATCATCAATAAATTAAAAAAAATATTTTAATAATCAATTATTTAAGTGAGAATGTATATTTGATTATTTGTTTGTCTATTAAATAACTTTTTTGATAAAATATGTAAAAATTATTATATTGATTATAATTTATTATATAAATCATATACAAAATAAACGATAAGTTTAATTAATTAGTTGAAACATAATCATTCATGAATTATTCTATTAAAATAGAAATATGCATTTAATTATCGGTATGTCTATTGTTTCTTTGTTTTGATAATTCCATTAAGAACTTTTTAAAATTCCATAATGACAACATTCAATGTACCATATACTTATTTATTTATGTATTTTTTTTATTATTTAATTAAACTATTTTTAAATTTACTTTAACCATTTATGTCAATTATATTTATTTTTTTTCCATAATTTACAATTAAATATATATTTTGAATTATTTATGTATTGTTGACTTCTATATAATAATCAACCTCACACTTCACTAATCAGTACGAATACGTAAATTTTTTAACAGTTATTATTAAAATGTAATTTTCATTTTAATAATTGATTTAATATTAAAAATATATATATATTAAATTTGAAAAATTATAAATTCCATCTTCATAAATATAAATTGTTTTATAATTATCTAATAAAATTTATAATATTTTTTGACTTATTCTAAAGCACCACTTCTTCATTCAAAATTTTATTTCAGATAAAATATATACTAAATACCATCCAGATAAAATTTTAATTTCAGTTAACGTTTTAGTCTCTTTTTTTTCTTCTTGATTTGATTATTTATTTTAATTTTAAGTGACAATTTGATTTTTTATATTTTAAAATATCAACAATGTCATCCTTATTTTTTTGCAAAAATTCATAAATTTTTTTAAACAAAACCCGTAAACCTAATTATCATCCTCAATATAATGCAATTTCATCAAATTCATAACTTAAATAAACTCATATTTTCATCTCTAACAACATCAAATAAATAATGACAAATATGAGTTTATTTAAAGATTTGAGTTACGAATTTGACGAAATTTGTATTATATTAAATAATATAATTAATTTTTATGGATTTTGTTTGAAATTTTTAATAAATTTTTTGAATTTATGTAAAAAATAATATTATCAATATTTTAAAATATAAAAGATCAAATTATCAATTAAAATAAATAATTAAATAAAAAAATTAAAAAAATTAAAAATTAATTAAAATTAAGTTAAAAGACATGATATTTAACTTAAATATATCCACTTTTTTGTGTGGCTAAACAACGATACACATTGCTTCAACTTATTTATGCACTTAAAAAAGAGACACGTTGTCTAATATACAAGACGCATGTGTAGCTCCCGTGAAACGGTATGCAAATGTGGCCATGAATTGTTCTTAGTTTTGCACTCTTTAATTGATTTATATTAGCGACACACTTTAATAGTAAAGTTATCTGACATTATAATTATGTTATCATATCTATTACAACTTCACTAATATTTTTGAGTGAAATCGAACTCATTTCCTTAAAATTATAATATTAAATTTTTATTATTAAGGTATAATAAAGAAAAAGACAAAGAATCAGAAATAAAAAAAAAAAAAATAGACAAAGAAGCATCAAACTAATTAAAAGGGATGACATCTGTATATATATATTTAGTTAAAATAAAATGAGTTTAACATGTATGCATAAATAATTTTATTTTATTAGCATCCTTTTGTACCTCTTATTCTTTAATAAAATAAAGTAATATAATAATGAGATATGCAAAGTCTGTATTAAAAAAGATAGTCAATCAAATAATACCATAGTCTTTATTAATTGAGTTAGACTATAAGAATAAAAACATATGACTTTGTATTACTATATTATACATTATTATTTATTTGACCATAATTTATTTTGATTAAAAAACACAAAAAAAATTAATTTCTTGGGCCTTAGGGTTTGTTTCTTGTAGTATGAGTTATGACCGCCTCTAGAACAGAACGTGTTTTCACAATCACAATCGCACAAAACTGAGGCTCAGCTTCTTAATCGCGTTTTCCCATTCTTCCCCAAACTAGCATGTTCTCTTCCTCCTTAGGTTTTCTCTCTCCCTTCCCTCCTTTTTTTCATTCTCAATTTTGATCTACTTTTCTTTTGCGTTTTCGGTAATTATGATGAATAATTTTTTTTGGAAAAATATTTATATTTATGATTGCGTAGCCAGATATTATTGCTATTCAATAGGCGCTGGTTCGTTTCTTTGATCAAATTAAAAAAATAAAAATTAGTCGTTTAATTTTTTGGTTGAGTTGTAGTTTGATGTGTGAATAAAATGCATCTGGAGTTGAATAAATACTGTGAATTGTTGAATTTCCAATGCTTTTTCAATTCTACGGTACCATGAAAGAGGTGTAATCGACGATTCTCCAACAATTCATCACACGTACATTTTTGTTCAGAGTAATGAAAATGTTCTCTCTGACCTATTTTTTGTTCTTTAGAGTGTAATGTTTTTTAATTGAATATGTAGAGATCTGATCTAGAAACAACATTCATTACCTTGTAGCTGAAATATCTGACATCATTAACTTCCTATGATTTGGTGGTGGAGATTCCAAGAAATGAGGAACACATAGTTTGGGCACTTTATACTCTGTATCAACTTAGTTTTCAACCTCTTGATACCTTTTTGAGGATTAGACATTTAGTATACTCATATAATATTTAGGGTGTATTTAGGTAAATAGCTAAATTAAGTGCTTATTGGATAAGTGGTTGTCATATAAATGGTCATATAAAAGTTATTTCTATAATAAGGGAGGAAATGTGGTTATGTTGTTTTCATATAAGTTGTAAGTTGTTTTTATAAGTTATCTTGGGGAGCATATTGGAATAAGTTGAAATAAGTTATGTACATGTTATAAGCTATTTTCGTAAGCTTTCTCAAACACTTTAGACAAGTGTTTATGTCATAAGATAAACATAAATAAGCTCTCACAAACGTGCCCTTGATGCTAATCTACTTGTATGCTTGGGTTCTGGCTTATGAGTGAAGAGAAGTCATTATAACTAGCATTTCCATAGGAATGGGTTGTTTTCCATATTTATGATTAAAGTTACGGAGATATAGTTGAAATATATTATTAAAACATTCTTATAGTTGTTTTAAAACAACATTCTTGTAGTTGACATAATTATTCATTTGCAGATTTTTGATGCTTAGAAAGATAAAGAGCGCTGCTCATTCTGTTCATAGAATTAATAGAGGCAGATACCAGGAAGTGAGTAGAAATGGGCCAATTGCCTCGGTTGGACCAAATACCCACCACTGCCGGTTCTATATGTATTATAAATTTCATAGTGAAGCACGTAATTCATTTTTGTGGCTTGCACCAAGGGAAAGCTTTAATAAATGCTGTTCTTTTAGAAACTTTTCTGTAAGCTCATCAAGTAATGCAGTCACGCATCATTCTCAGATTGCTTGGAGAAGGCTGTACAGAAAGTACTGTTCCAATGGTGATTGTACATTTTCTCCCACCATAAACATGATTGCTCAGGCGGTGAGCTTGGCTTTGGCTCGCTCTTATTTGCTGGTTCCTGGTATTTTTGCATTTACATGTGGCGAGCTTGCATTGTCTCAGAGAAGTTGGGGAGATGCAGAACGTTACCCATCACAGGATGCATTGTATATGCGTGCACAAGATGGGTATAATTATTTGTTTACATTTACATTCGTGATAGTTGAAGGTCTTATCTTATTAGTGAGAGCTCTATATCTAGCCATATTATTCTCTCCGAGCATTGTGATGGCACCGTTTGCAGATTACTTTGGACCGAAGTTCAGGAAACTGTGGCTCCACGTTGTTCATCGAACACTTGAAAAATCAGGTCCTGCTTTCATAAAATGGGGCCAGTGGGCAGCTACACGGCCTGATCTTTTTCCTCGAGATCTATGCACTAAGCTTTCTGAACTTCATAGTAAAGCTCCTGAGCATAGTTTCAGTTACACAAAGAAAACTATAGAAAAAGCATTTAACCGAAAACTTTCTGAAATTTTTGACAATTTTGAAGAGCTTCCTGTTGCATCTGGAAGCATTGCTCAAGTGCACCGTGCTTCATTAAAATATCGTTATCCTGGTCAGCAAGCGAAACCACTGCTTGTTGCTGTGAAGGTTAGACATCCTGGTGTGGGAGACTCAATCAGAAGGGATTTTGCTATTATCAATACAGCGGCAAAAATTTCGAAGCTCATTCCCGCACTTAAGTGGTTAAGATTAGATGAGAGTGTACAACAGTTTGCAGTTTTCATGATGTCCCAAGTTGACCTTGCTAGGGAAGCTGCCCATTTGAGCCGCTTTATTTATAATTTCCGAA